>NC_142931.1:41892859-42010359 GCF_046866305.1 Octopus bimaculoides | reverse complement strand
CTAACTCAAATAGATATTTTTAAAAAATCCTTCTGGTACAGCTAAAAAAAAAGAATACTTAGAGGAATGTCACAGTTTATACTTATACAGTTATTAGCAGCATATTTAAGAAAGATTTCTAAATCACTTTGTTCTTTCAAATACTTCTGAGACATATATCTTTTCAGTTGAAAACTTAGAAAGCCCTGTTGATAGGTGTTTTCTTTGAAGAATCTTTTTTTATGTTGTGAACGCCATTTGAATCAGAATCAGCAGAATCTTGAACCAGACCAACATCTGACCAACTGGAGCTTTCAGAATCTGAATGACCAGCATTAGATTCTAAATGTTCACTATTCTTTTCCACATCATCTGAGAGATTTGGTAGAACTCTCTGCGGACATGGTGCAGAGGTATTTTCTGGTTCCTTTTCCAATGGTATTTCTTCATTTTTGGGAGTACAGTCATTATTGAGACTGTCAGTGGTATCATTAGCAGACAAAGTAGAAGCAATTGCATTACCATTATCAGCAGGATCACAAAAAGCAACTAAATCGGGTTTAGCTGTGTCATTAGAATTATTTGCTTCAACTTTGGCTTTGGTGCCAGGTGGTGACACTGTAATGTTTGTATTGCCAGTTTTATTCTTATCAGATTTTTCTTTAGGAGATCTGAACATCATTAATTGGTGTTGGCGAGTCATTTCACTTGCAGCACTACTAGGAGGTTCACTGTCACTATCCATAGTTGGGGAGCCATCTGTTGGGCCTGCCACACACTGATTATCAATCATTTTCATACTTGCTTCAGATGAGAATGAGCCAGCCAAAGGAACCAAACTCTGAGAATCTTCTTTCTTTTGACTTTTATACAAGGGTACTGTTAAAGAAGATTGATTACTAATGTCACTGTTATGATGTTGACTTGAATGACTCAGAACAGAAATGCATTCAGGTGAGGCATATGAAGATCTGAAAAATAAATAAATAAATAAATAAATAAATAAAATTTCCAACATTTTCAGTGAATTTGCAAAATGGAAAAATTTATTTTGAATATTTTTGTATTTTTGCAGCAAACTTTGAAAACAATAAACTGTTTTAGAATACTTAAAAAATAATATTTTCTCCTCATTTTTTTTTCTTTCTCTCTCTCTCACACACATTTTGTTTTCATTTGTTTGTTTCTGTTCTGAATTCCCTTCACCTCTAAGTATCTCAGTTTGATATGTGTGTGTGTAAGTCTGTCATACCGGCCATGACGAAGGGAAATAGCCCTGAAACTCGAGTCGCCTTTATATATATATATTTATATTTATATATTTATATATTTGATCCTTTATATTGAACACTCAATATTTCATCTACATTCAATACTTTCTTTCATGGTGCCATCCATTTTTATTTTATTTTATTTTATATTGTATATTGTATATTCCATATTCTATACCCCACATTAGTTCTGCAGGAATATAAATAAAACATAAAAAACAGACAGTGTTGGAACTCTTTTAAGCAAAATAATATATTCCTCTATACACAATCATACAAAAAAACCCACCTTTTTTGTATTTATTTTTACTCGCATATATATATATATATATATATATATATATATATATGTATGCATTTTAAGTAGGGTTTGGGGGGTTTCTTATTCCTTTGGACCAGTTGGTTTACTACACTGTTGTTGAACTTTGGACATAAGATATTTAACCAGTTTTAGATTCAATTCTTTGTGGATCATATGTATGATATATGTATTTGTATGTGTATTCATTCATTTGTAAATTTCTACATAGTTGTTTTTTTCTCCCCCATGGTAGTGTGGGTTAGATAAATATCACAGTGGAACACCCTTACCTGCCTTTCAAATAAAGGATTTCTTAATCTATGCATCTTTAAAGGAACAAAGCCAGTGAATGATTTGTTGACAGAGGAAATGATAACATTACTACCCATAGCTCAATGACTTTTGGAGTAGCACAGATCTAAACACACACACACACACACACACAGAGGTTTCTTTTAGTTTCCATCTACCAAATTCACTTACAAGGCTTTGATAGATTCAAGGCTATAATAGAAGACACTAGCCCATGGTGCAGAGTGATTGAACTGAAACAATGTGGTTGGGAAACAAAATTCTTAACCATACAATCATGCCTGCATCTATATATGTAAATGTATATATCCTCATCATCATCATCAACCTTTAACATCTGTTTCCCATGCTATCATGGGGTGGATAGTTTGACCAGAGCTGGCAAGCTGGAGAGCTACACCAGGTTCAAGTCTGATTTGGCTTGCCTTGTATGGCTGGATGCCCTTCCTAACACCAACCACTTTAGGGTGTGTGCTGGGTGCCTTTAACATGGCATATATATATGTGTGTGTGTGTGTGTATATGCATGTGTACATGTATACAAATACATATCAATATGTGTAATTTATTTTATTGTACTATTTCTTATTTTATCAAGATTATTTTTATTGTTTACAATAATGGTTAAATATATCAACTTGGGAAGAATCTATTGTTAAAAGACCTCAATTATGAGCAGAAAAATTAACATACTTAAAAACAACTTATGTATACTTAGTAAGCAATGCTTCCAAACTTTGAAAACCAGCATCCATGAGGTAAAAGACAAAAAAAAAACACTATCAAGTATTGTGTATGAAAAAAGAAAAAGAAAGAATAATGACAATAAATTGAGTAAATAAATAAATATGCAATACAACCAGAGAGAGAAAACTGAATCTGAAACTGACTGAATACTCAAGAGTCAAAAGTTCAAACAGTAACAATACAATAGCCTTACAGGTACAGAGGTGAAAAAACAGAAAACAAAAAAAACAGAAAACAAAGAAAAACAGAATACAGTTCAGGAATGAACTAACTCCTATATCAAGGCATTACGGTATATATTAAACCGACCAACTGAGGCAGTATTTAACAAATTGTCAACAGGCCAGTTACTGCAGTATTTGTTCCAAGATGACAACTCTTCTTGATGAGCATATCAACAGTGGGTATACAAAAAGTATGATACATAGCTGGCTATTTTAATTGAATAATGCATCAATTGCGTATACTGGATTTTTAATCAGCTGAGTAGCTATTTGCAACATCAGTGAATGTTTTATTCATTTCTTTCAACATCAGAGATGACAAATTCTTGTTCACTTGTGTTGCTGGCTGTGAGTATACACCACTGAAGAGACTCAAAAAGGTTGAAATGCATCTGGTGCTTTTGTTGGGACAAATTTTCATCTCTCTCTGATATTTGTCGTGTTTTTTAAAGTCCACAAGAGATGTTATCTCTGAACAAATACTGCAGTAACTGGCCTATCAAATGTGTGTAGACATTAAGTATGATACATAGATGGCTATTTTGGCATGAATAAAGTTGAAGGTAATTAGGAACACAAAAGAATAAGGGGAGAGAGAAGGAAAAAAGAGAGCAAAACCCCAGAAGTATATAAAAGCTTATGAATAACTTTTCCTTAAATGAAAGCAGTGGAATGAGTCAGTGATCAGGTTACAAAGTACAAAAAAAACCTTTTGACAAAACAAATTGTACTATTAAAAATAAAAGTGAATAAAGCAACCACAGTCCAAATTTAACATCATAAATAGCACAAAGAGTAGTGATAATAAAAGTAGAAATATTATGTAACTGATGATATCTGAGGACCTATATTTAAAACTGAGTTATGTAAAACAGTATCTAATCGCCAAACTATAACTCTGTGTGCGTATAAGACAAAAATCAAATATAACTGAGTGGCCAGTGGCATAAGTTTGGACAACAAAGATTCATAAAGGTATAGAAAATACCATACAAGATAAATTCTTGATTAAAAAGTGATATGAATTTGAACAATAAAAATGAATGAAGGTATATTATTAAACATGTTGGAGCATGTGCATGTATGTGTGCCTTCAGCACTTTGTCCTGTGTCTTGCTTGAGGAAAACCCAGGAGAACTATAAGAGGGAGCCAGTGTGTGTCTAAGACAGCTTTATTTGAGAATAAGCTTGAAATCTTCCTACTTACACCCTTTACAAGGTTTTTAAACACCATATGCAGGTGACAGGAATCTGTATTGATGTAAATTAGCCTTTGTTTTATTTGCAATAGGGCCTCTATGAACTTATACTGATCCTGGGCATTGTGTTTAAGAAACTAACTATGGTTAGGTTGATCTCTATAGTGAGTTAAGTTGATCTCTATAGTGAGTTAAGTTGATCTCTATAGGGAGTTAAGAGTGTGAATCATATCTTTCCTGGGCCTCTCCAGGGTGTGCCTGTTTACATCTCTAATGATAGCTAAAGGATCATGTCTATATAGGCTAAAATGGCTTGATGGGCATTTCCTACCAAGTATGTTTAATATAAAGAGACTTCTGTGTCTGTCTAACCCAGGCCAAATCTCTCTGGCATGCACATCAGAAAAACCCTGCTGTTCAATAAAGGTTTGTTTTGGGAACACTGCTAATTAGGTAACCTAAGTAAAAAAAAAAAACTATGAGCTAATTCTATAGAATCTTCTAAGGATTAAACAGAATTTATTACATGGGTGCTCTTACTGCAACTACTCTTGGGTATTTACCACATGTGAAGTTTTCTTTCTCTGTCAGCATACCTTGTATGCATGGAAAAATGGATGTAAAAATGATGATGAGGATGCTGATATATAAATGATGATGATGAACACATAAGGCAGAGGTATAATTTATACAATCAATAAGTGGTTTGTACAAACCGGTTAGAAACAAATTTTTATCCAACAATTCATTGTGATTAAAGAAATCAAAAATAACCGTGAATATAAAATTTATATTTATTTTATTAATTAAAGAAAATGTATATTGGGATTAATTTAACAATCTATTTATGTAGGATATGAGAAATCTATTTGTCCAGTGAGATAATGTTTAGAAATCATTGTGCAGTTAGTGTCATATGAATGGATTGTCATAATGAATCACGAAGTAGGAAAAGTAAATAATCATAGATCAGAATTGATATGCAGGAGATATAGAAACCAGCTCAATCTTACGAAACACTTATCAGATGTCACCTCTTTACTAGTTTCAGTCACTGGACTGTGGCCATGTTGAGCACAACCTTGAAGGGTTTAGATAAACAAATTAACTCCAGTACTTTATTTCATTTAAAGTCTGGTATTTCTTCTATTAGCCACTTCTGTCAAATCACAAAGTCAGAGGAATGTAAACAAACCAATACTAGTTGTCAAGTAGTTGGAGGATAAACACAAACAGATGCACACATATATACATATATAAATATACAACAGGCCACCACACAGTTTCTGTCATCTAAAGTCACTCTCAAGGCATTGGTGAGCCCAGGGTCTGTAGTAGAAGACACTTGTCTGAGGTACCATGCATCATTTACAATGTTTTCATAAACTAATTTTTTTCTTTGTAGATTTGACATGCCAACATTTTTTCATGCATTAGTTCACAACTTAAGTTAAAAGATAGCAGTTTAAAAAATCTCATTGCTGTATTGCACATTAAAAACTTTTTTAATATTTTCATTCCTTGCGAAAATGATTAAAGCATTAAAAAACAATTTTTGTATATTAGTCAATGTAATCAATAATTTAAGATAGAAAAGAGCAAAAGATTCATGGATGGGAATAAAGTATAATTGTAAAAGGTAAAATGGCAGAAACTGTTGTATAACCAGAGATGGAGTTGTGTAGCAAGCAAAAAATATGTAGCCTATGTCCTACCAGTAAAACTGTAGCTTTGTTTTTAAATCTCAAATCAGTACTTATCATTTTTTAATATCATTAATATATAAAATATATATAAACCTGACAAAATCCAAGTAAGAAAAAAAGTTAATAACTAAAGTTTAAATATATCAATATTCAACTGTGTATGTATTCTGGCATATATTATATTTTGTGCATTTTGGAGAAAAGACAAAGAAATAAACAGCCTGAAAAGTTAAGGTAGTGAATTATTGATGTATATTACACACTGTAGCATACAGTATGTTGTCTCCTAATACCAAACATTAACTGATCAGACAAACTTGTTAAAAAATAATTATGATATTCATGTTACAATGATTACTATTTAGAAACAAGAATAGTAACTGGTTGTAAACATGCCTACTGCAATAAATTTATTTACATATTTTGCTTCGTAAAGGCAACAAAACTGATGCCAATATAGGAAAATAGGTGTCAAGATTTTAAGAGAAAGATGTGTGGAAAAATTCATTGACAACTTAAAAAACCCAATTCAAATAAACAAAAACACAGAGATAATTTTATTCAAAACCTCAAAGAAACCTAAGTTGATTTAATTTTTGAAACCTCTGCCTCCACATATATCTAACACGATCAAATTTAGAATCCAATATATAAAAAGAAAACAACTCAGATACATGACTATTACTTTCTTTGAAAATGAATGATGGAAGAAAAAATGAAAAGAAAGAACATGACTTAAATTCTTACAACAAAATCTTGGCAGCTATGCTACTACCAAAACAATTTATATCAACTTCTACAATCCTGACATTTCATTCATTGCCTACTATGTGAAAAGAAAGAAAAATAATGATTTATCAAACTGAAGTATCCTAAAAATATATACAATTGAAAAAAAAATGTACCAGACAATCCAATGTGAGAACAGAAACAATTTGTTTATACTGACCAAAACTGTTCTTTGTTCAGCCTGAAGAGATTCGAATAAGATTCAGCAATATGTTAAAGTAGGTATTTCAATTTCATTTTTTGAACTGAATAATCCCAGAGCTGTGAAAGAAGAATTCTACAGTGTTCTGGTTAAAAGAAGGCAAGATTTTTCTTGTTACTTGATAATTTTAAGAAATTATTCCAGTTATAAGTCCAAAATTTATAAATAAAAAAAATGTAAATTGGAAAAGATAAAAGATAACAGTAGTTTAAAATATGAATTATAGTTTTATAAACCATAGATTATCTTTGTATTTTGCACTAGAGAAGTGTTTTTGCAGTGCTGCAGATTTCTAGATTTCCACTGATTATGCTTTAACAAGTAAAAAGATTTTCAGATTGAAACATGAAGACATAATTGTCTAGGTACATAGATAAAATAAAAGTTCTGAAAGAAAATTAACTAAATGTGCCGTATTTTAAAACATATTAGCAAGCAGTGCTGTCAATGAAAAATTGAACACCTCTAGATTTATATAAGCTTATCAACTAGAAAAGAGCCATTGTAACAAACATTTTATAGAAGCAGAAACCAATTGACAGAATGTAGTAAAAGAATAACTTGCTACCAAATAAAATCTTAATTACAAAACAAAACACTGACATAAAGAAGCCAGAATCTAACCCAGAGGCAATAACAAAAGAGACAACTGTCTGGCAATACATTTTCAATTTAGAATTACAAACATTTAAAAAGTGTAAAACACAAGTTAATTCGCAGTTTTAAATATTTCTGTTATCATAATATAAATCAGTTAATATCAAATATATTTATTGATATTTAAAATGCTCTTTGTGATTTGTTGTTATAGCTATAGGTATACTTGGAAAAGTGTGTGTAACCAATTGTAATGCCAGTGTAAGCGATTCTTCTTATTTATTACTTTTTAAACCCTTTTTCTATCCCTACTTTTCTCATTTTTAAAGCTAATCTAATTGTGTTAGACTGAATAGATTCTTGTACTATTGAGCAATAATGTCCTTCATTTGACTAACCTAGGTACTACCACACCATTCTTTTCTCTAAAATAACCAAAGTCTTTGTTGGCTCTAGAATGTTGCATCCCTATTTAAAGAAACATATGAAGGCATTCATTATACATCATATTTAAGCTGAAGAAGACTGATCATCAATGAATAAATGTGACTAAAATGTCAGAAATAATACATATGAAATAATGGTGGTATCATGTCACACCTGCATTTCCTAGGTTCAAACAACTATGTTGAATGACTCAGGAATCTTCTTTTATGAACGAAGCTACTTTTGATGAGATGATATTCATTATACATAAATTGGAAAAATACAACTAGCAGAGAGGATACTCTTTTCTGATATTAGCTTTTCCTTATGGAGTATCAATGCAGGGAATCTGGAATGTGTTTCTGATAACCTGAGCAACTAATAAATGTTTCTATGTATTTTCATGCCGTATATTTAAAGTGTACAGGTTACTACAATATGATGATCATATGTTCCACAAATAGGAAATTTTTTTTTTTCCCTTTTGCACTACATAGGATGTCACTCAAGAACAAAATATTTCCACTGAGTGACTAAATAACAGTGGTCTGACAGCTATTTTTTGTAGCTAAATTTTTAAATATTACCAACAATAAGCTTCTCTTATTATTTCTCTTTAAGAGGTTATGTCTCATCATTTCTAATGTTATCTTCCAGAAAAGATTACAAATAAAAACTTTTAGAAGCAGCTAAGATGCAACAAGAGGCATTTGATAGACTGTCAAAGTTCAACTCAGATACCACAGAAATGACAAACACACACTCCCATACTTATACTTTGCTGTATACCATGAAGAAGCTGATGTGTAAGAAACAAGCCCCGAGGCTCCTATCAAAAGGAAAACCCCAATGCAACATGATACCTTAGAAGTTAAATGTCACTACAATTTATACATCTGCCATGTTTTCTCATTCGTGCAAGAAACAGATATATACATGGTTTGGAGATGATGTTAAGAATACACAGATCTTTCATAGTGCTAGCTGTAGACATTTTTCTCATAACTTCTGGAGTTTACTCAATGTTAGTATAAAGATGGATTTGATGGCAACACTTCCACTATACATAATGAGATGGACAGTATTCAGGGACTAGATTGACAACATAAATCTATAATGACATAGCCCTCAGGGCTACAATGTGTGCAGTACAGATTCAATACAAAAGTACATGAGACATCTCAAGGAAATACACAATCAGCTGATGTTCATAACATGAGAAGGTTCTACAGTAACTTAGAAACTATCTATGAATCTATTCTGGCCATAAGCATCCTAAAATAATACAGACTCTGTTGATAACTTCTTTGTCATCAATTATGTTAACAGAAATATGTCTTAAAATACTTAATACATGCTCCATTTTATTCAAATTGCTCATAAAGCAGCTGCTAATGTAGACTCCATGGAGTAAGTGCTGACTGGCAAGACTTAAGCAATTGTTTTACATAGAAATAACAATAGTTTAAGGACACCTCCATATTATACCTTGATAAGAATAAGAACAAAGGAAAAAAAGGCTGACAGAGTTTGTAAAATCAAAGGTTTCAGAGTTTCAATATGAAGGTGGAAACAGCAATGACAAGGCATGCAACAACAGCTATGGGAACTTTATGTACATATACACTGTGAGCCTTTTTCGTTTAAACAAAGACTAAGCTGACACTGTACATGTATCATCAAGGTCACACTTATAAATGGCAGTTAAGTACACTGATGTCATATCACTTCAAAACAGTATGAAAGCATAAAAACAAATACAAAACAAAACTCCTGTGATGACAATGCTCCTTGAGCTGACATAAAACAACCAGCATAAACATAATATTAGCAAGAATAAGAGAAAATTGTTTTTGTTTTTTTTAAGGTTTAGTTATAGGTAGAAAGGCAGTAGCAATGACCTTTAGAGAAGCTTTGAGGGAGTGTGGTGGTGGGGGGGATGAGAGGGAAAGAAACAATGATTTATGGATTACTGCTGTAAGAAGCAGCACATATGAAGATATTGAATTTATCTTCAGACCAGAAAAATGATTGCATTTGAGTGAACTCCAGGGCCGTGTGGTGGTGTTAAGCTGAGTGACATATTAAGTCTACCAGTCAAAAACAGGTATAATCTATTCAATAGGTTTCCTCACAGTTAATATTTGCCAATTCCACTTACACAATTTGAGTTACCCTTGAGACTATAATAGAGGACATTTGCACAAAGTACAACATAGTGAGATCAAATCTGGAACCATGTAATTGCAAACTGAACTTCTTAATCACATGGTTGCATCTGTACTAATTATTGTAACAAAGGCAGATTGAAAAAAAAAACCTATTAGAACTATAATGAAATAAATCAGAATATGAATAGTTAAGGCACAAAATTTGTGCTGGAGTTTGAAATACGTTCAACACATTTAATACGTGTGAATTAAGAGATATTATAAAAGGCTATAAATAGAAAGGATAATATCGCTAAGTCTGAACGAAAAATACAAAAGAAACTATAATATATTTAGAGCTCAAATGTGAAATAGTTTCAATATTTTAATAGACAAGTTAGTACATTGTCTACGTAAATCAATGTAGTAAGAATGACTTCAAATGTATCTAATGCCTTGCCTGTAGCTGCATAGTGTATATAGACAACTTGACCCAACAATAGTTTCACATTTGAAACTTTGAAGTATTTATATATATATGACATTTGACTACTTTAAAATGTCTTGAATTGAATTTTACTTTTGTGACTTATGTTAAGGGTAACTTACACACACACAGGGCATACTTATTGATATGTTAAGGTAATATGATATCAAATATTAACATCAAAATAAGTGAATATGTAATCCTTAACCCACTTGGTTCATTATATGGCAGAGGTACTTCAAGAAGACTTTGTTTTCACTTAATGTGGCTAAAATAAGCCCTCTACAAGTATTTTCTGCTGGATCTGAACTAAATGATATAAGCTAATGAAACAATTATTAATTATTCAACATTGCTATTGTCAATTTTTAACTGCACCGACCACACAATAGTATGCAAGTAACTTAATTTTTTGTAAGTGAAAAACTATGTCCATGGACACAGCTGGTAAGTGGATATGAAACAGGAGTTCTTTCAACGGTAATCTAATAATCTACCAGAAAACCTGTTGTGTGGCTCACCTAGATAAAGGAGTGCGCATAATTAGCTGAAGTGTGAATGTGATAATTTGACTAAATATACATTTATAGAATATATGTGTTAGGCAAATGCATAATCATGTATTTGGCAGTTCTTTTATGTAAATTATTAAATATACAACTGATAACAACTGTAAGTTTTTTATCACCTTTGCAGATTCTTTCAGATTAACAAGAATGAAGTGCAATTGATATGCTTGAACTTGTAAAAGTTGATGCTTGCACAGAAAACTCAGACAGGAAAGAAATTCCAGAAGATTGAGCTCTATAGAAGAATGATTCACTAAAGTGTTTAAAATGAGAAATGGTGAGTGAGATACTAGGAATGACAAAAGAAGCAGAGATGAGGTAGCTTGGAGCAAAGGTGATATGTAACTTTATTAGTTCAAAGGAAAAGAGAATGTAGTAGTAATAGTAGTAAAAAATGTTTGTGATGCAGTTTGTAGGATATTGGTAAGTTAATCTTTGCCAATCAGCTGAATGTGTTTCAGGATAATTGCCCATGTAACAGTTGACAATGTCACAGATATAAAGGTAATACTCCAATAGGTATTGTGTTTGAGCAAATGATCAGAGATGAAATATTTTCTGACCCTGAAGAAGAAGCCTAGTCTTTAAGATGCAGCATAGGCAATGTTATATGCATGTATATGTGTGGGTGTGTGAAAGAGAGAGAAAGAGAAAGAGGTCACAATGAGAAACTGTCAGAGACTGTGAAGCTTAACATACAACTGAAGATAAAAAAAAAAATATAAAAATACATAACTAAATAAAGCTACAGATTAATTAATGAGGAAAAGAGAAGAATAAGAAATCAAAGTTTCTTCTTTTTTTTTTTCTCACGGGTCATTATCCAATTCTGAACAATGTTCTTTCTGGGTTGAAATTGGTTCCATAGCTGTAGACAGTGGCATCATTTGTTGACGTGACATCAAAAAAAGTAATTCTTGTTGAAGTGAATGGCTATAATCTTTCATAGCACTCCTGAAAGAAAATAAATAACAAGGATTGTAACATTTCATTATTATGATATTGACTGAAGCAACATTCTAGAGATTTTATTCAACAACAAACTGCTAGCCACGAAGCTATGTATATCAGCATAACCCAGACTTCTTACACTGCATTTGTCTTACCAAGTGATAGACATAAATTTGATGATACTGAATAAACCAGTACACAGAACATGTAAAAGTAAACTTGTAAAATAAATTTATATCTAACAACATTTGAGGTCTAACCTATCTTTGGATACTTTAAAGAGTAAACATAACAAAAGCATGTAAACATTTTAATAACAGAACAATAGTTCTAACTGAAACAAATGTAAGATTTAATATAAGATAACTAGTTACATGTAACTAAAACACTTCTCAAGAAGTAAATACAGTTTACAAAATGGAACAGATTAGTCTACGATGAGGAAGAGGAAAGATCTCATGTTTTAAAATCTCAAACTCTCCTCTTCCTCAAGGTAAACTAATGATTTGTATCATAATTTTAGTCCTCTTATTATCGTAATAAGAGTTAATGGGTCTGTAATATATCATCTGTCTATTCATCTTAGTCTTACATAATCACCTCCTAGATACATTAATCCCAATAATTCCTCTCAGGAAGGTGGCAAGCTAGTACAATTGTTAGCATGCCACGCAAAATGCGTGGATATCTACAATGGAATATCTACAATGTGAATTTTGGGTTTCCAAGCTGGAATATTTAACAGTGATATTTTTGTACAACTTAATAGCATCAACACAAGTATGCAAGGTAGAGATGAAAACATTCTCACTTCAACAAACTGGTTTCATTTAAAAAAAAAGTTATAATTTGGAATAATAGAGCTGAAAGTGGTAACTTCGAAATGTTTCCCTTAATGCATAAAAGAAATGACTCTTATTGTATTTGAACATCTGACAAATCTGGAAGAAAAAATAAGCTTTTATTTTTTGTCATTAAACACAGAAGAGTATGATTGAGTTTTAAATCCTTTCATAAAAATGTCATCTAATATTGGTCTGAAAATATGTGAAGAAGAGGAATTGGCATTTATATCCAGTGATCAAGTATGGTGAGTTAACTACTGATACATTTTGAATTGCTGTTATAGAAGAATACCCTTCAGTAGCGAAAAAAAGCTTTATCTGGTTTGATGCAGTTTTCCACATCATATTTATATGAGTTGGGATTTTCAGCCCTCAATAACATCAAATCCAAAACATGAGAGAGGCTCTGTTGCATCAAAGAAGAAATGAGGGTTTATCTTTCTCAAATACGCCCCAATATAGAAAACGTTTCCAAAAACCATCAAGCGCATGTTTCTTATTGATAACTTAGCTTCATACATTGAATAAAGAGTAAGTACATGCAAATTTTCTGTATTTTTAATTATCTATATATTACTTTATAGTTTATATTATGCTAATATATATAAAACCCCATTTGAATAAATTTTAGAATTTATGTACAAAGAACGCCAAAATATTTTGAATTCTTGAAAGGTGCGCCATGAGTAAAAAAATAGTTTAGGAACCACTGCACTAGATAAACAGCATTAAGCTCCTTCTGACTTGCTTCCAATTGATTAACAATTTTGAAGATAGCACTGACCAACTTTTAAACCTTTTCTGTAGATATTTTTTTATAGATTCTGTAATGAGACTTAGATCATCAGGAAATAAAATTTCCTGCAGATATTTAACCCTAAACTCCTGGCCATGAGTGCCAGCATTATTGCTATAGCCATTGTATTGTGATCCTTGGTAAAACCTATTTTAGGCTACCAAGCTAATATTAGGTACTACCTCTGCTTGATGGTTAGGAAGTTTAAGTATGTCTATGTATAATAAAATCACTCTGCACAAAATGCTGATGTCTAAATTTCCCAACTTTGCAGGCATAAAAAAAATGGATGTGAAACAAAAAGATTTCATAGTAGACTCATAAATTTATGAAATATATAATCTTATATGCGTACAATTGTCCTTGTAACTCTATTATCACAGATTCCAGTTGACATCTTTCTCGAATTCCATCAGATTCCATAGACCGTAATGTCTCAACATGCTTTTCATACTGCTTATGAATTTCATGAAGTTGGTCCTCTCTTAACCGAACAAGTTCTTCAAAGTATCCCTGCAACGAATAATAAAATGTGGATAAAAAAACAAATCTATTTTCATTGGTTTTAAATTTTTGTAATCTCAGTTAATAAACTATTCATCATCATCATCATTGTTTAAGGTCCACTTTCCATGCTGGATCTGACTTGAACTCTCTCTTTTCCTCCCTGTGATCTCGTTGATGATCATCCAGCTCTCTTTACACCTAGACCCATCAATCACTCTCTTTTTACTTCTGATCTTTTCCATCAGTGCTTCCTCTCTGGCCTCAGTGTAAGCAGTACAGAGTTCTTCCTTCATCACCTCCACATTCTCTCTCCTCTCCTCTGCAGGATCAGCAAGGAATTGGTCCTTGGCAGCTTTCAGAAGTTCTCTAGCTGCACACACTCTTGGGTCTGCAGAGCTGACAATCGTCTTCTTCTTCTCTCTCTTTGGCACACCAAGACCTCACTCGATTCTGTGAAGTACTTGTGCCGGATCTTTTTTAAAACGGGGGCCACATTTTTCATTAACGAAACACTTTGAAACTTGGAACACTGGTAGAATGTGTCATATAAAACACCTTTTTCTCTTAGTCTTCTTAAAAAAAAAAAGAAATCCATAAGTTATTCCATGTTAAAGTTGTCGTATTTCTGTAATTTCAACCAATCACTGACGTCCATTCAGCCGATATACATTAAGTGCCGACTACATAAACAAACGATTCTGAAACAATTAACCCTAACGCTAGGGTTAGGGTTAGGGTTAAAGCAAATTTAAAATGAAAAAAGCAAATAAAACGAAGGTATGGAGATTAAATACGCTTTACATCGCTTAATCAGCCAAAGGAGTAAATGTAAACAACTGAATACTTGTCAGTGATTGGTTGAAATTATCGAAATAAGACAATTTTTTACATGAAATAAATTCGAATACAAAAATATTTTTCTGTTCTGTAACACAAAATAGATAAGTATACGAAGTTTGAAATTCTTTCCGTACCAAAAACACTACGTAAAACATTAATGAAAAATGTGGCCCCCGTTTTAAAATAGATCCCTTGTGCCTCTTCGTCACAGTCTCCTCAGTCCCTCCAATCTCTCTCTCCTCTGCTTCTCCACACAGAGCACTGAACCTGTTCCTCACTTCTACAGTGTACCTCTACTGTAGCTTATCATCTTCCTTGAAAGCTCCCCAGTCATAGATTGCTCTCCAGGACTGAGCCTTACTCTTTCTTAAGCACACCTGGACCTTACTCATAACAAGCCGGTGGTCACTGCCCAGTGTACTGAAATAGTTGTATGGTTCTGTGTTCAGAACACTATTCCACCACATCTTCCTCACCAGAATGAAATCAATTTGGGACTTGGACAGATGCATATCAGAACTGTAAGTTCACATTTTCTCCAGATACTTCCTAAACCTAGGGTTGGTTACCTGCCATCAAGTTTGCCTTATATATATATATATATATATATATATATATATATATACACACACACACACACACATTATAAAGTATTGGTTTCATTGTAAAGTAGACAGACTAAAGGCTTGCAAAAAATATATTTTCTAAAGTAGTTGCTCAAATAGAATATTGATGTTTTATATAGGGTCAAAACCTAAGAAATATACACAATAGAAAACGGGATTTTGTGGTGGTCATGCCTTTCAGAAGAACATTAGTTTCTATTTCATGATTTCTTTATCATCAATTATATATCAAAGTATTTACCTTTTGTTCATGGATTATCTTATAGTTAGCTTCCAGCTTATAGTATTTCATTCGCCATGAATCTTCATTCAAGTTTTCAGCATTCAAAAGACTGCTACTACTATTAGAATTAGTGAAGTCCCTTAAGTCTGCTTCAATACTCTCTGAACTACAAAAAGAGAAAGAAAAAAAATACAGTAAATATCAATTTTTGACACTGCCACAAGACCACAAATTAGTCGATTAACTCAGACCCAATACTTAATTGGTACTTATTTTATGGACCTTGGAAGGCTGGATAGTAGAATGATTTTCAGTAGAATTTTAACAGAGGACATCATTTTGTCTGACACTCTAACACATCAGCAGATATTAAAGTAAAGATGAAAAGGGTTAACAAAATATTATCCTGACCACTCCACCTTCTCTCTCTTTCAGTACTCCTGCTTCCATTTGTCTTCTTTCTCCAGCACACCACTCCTTACCAATAATCGTCATGTAACTCACTCTCTCATTACTCTCTCTTCCATCATTTTGTTCCTATCACTCAGTTTTTTTTCTTATTCCTCTCAGCAGCCATGTTGGTTGTCCCCTTCCTTAAACATAACATACCCTTGACAACAGCAAATACATGTCTGTAAAATGGCTGCCCCATGTAGTTCACACACCCAGCACATCCCACATTGTGTCACTGGTTTCTTTCTCTCTCTGATTTTTTTTTATGATTCTCTCAGTCATGTTGCTTCAATCCAATCTCCTAATCAACAACCAGCATGTAGCTGTTTGTATCTCTCTTTCTCTTTCATCTTCTATCAACCTCTTGCTCTTATCACTCTGGTTTTATTTCTTTTACTTTTCAATCACTTTCTTACTCTGGTTCACTTCTCACCCAGTTGTATGAGAAAGGGATGAATTAAGAGAGACAATATGAGGGGATTCCCTTTAGTCTTGTTGAGGGTGCAAAACATCTGCGCTGATGCTGGTGAAGGAACAGAGATAACATCAGGCAGAAAGGTATCTTTAGGTTTAGATTAGAGCTGAGTTAGGCACACATTAATAGGTACTCTGTAAGTAGTCACTGTAAAGTGACTGCTAAGAGGAAGAGAATCTAGTCATAGAAACCACACCAAAGATGGAATGTGTGAGAAAGACGTAGCCCCTAATCCATTGGTAACTCCAAATAAGGACTGATGTGAACCATAATGATCTGCCAAGACCATGCCAGCATAGGCTTGTAGGTATGAAATGGTGATGATGATGATGAAGATAATAATGATGACCATCACACTAACACAAATGGATGTAAATTTATTGTTGGTTGGTTAGCTTGCAAGAATTTATGATTAAAGGAACTGTAAATAAACTAATGCTGTAGAAGCAAAATTATTCCTAATTTTGACTTATCCCTGTAAAATTTCCTTTCTTAGAACAGTCCCTTAATTCAAACATTAAGCTTTTTTGTATTTTTTTCTAGATAAATGTTAAGGTGGGTTACACAACTAGTAATAAGATAAATGGTCTTTTGTGTATTGTTAAAAAACATTAACAAGAAATGCAAAATGGAGATGAAAGTTTTACCTAGAAAAATATTGTAAATATGGAGTGTAGTCAACAGCAATTGGGCCAAGTAATTCAATGTTCTCTCCTTTCAAACAAAAGCTGAAAAAAAAAAAACACGTTCTTATATGTGTGAGCTCTATTCAAGAATTACCTGAAAAATATATTTTCATAATAGTATGTATCAGCTTCTCTCTTTAGCAAAATTTTTCACTCACTCCTTCAAGATTTCTTCAAGCCCCTACTTACTCTTTCTTATCTTTCCTTTTTAATGGTTTCTGAACACACACACACTCACACACATTGCATCCAATTTTGTATTACTAGCAGTAAGTGCATGGCATTGTTTAGGTTCACACACAACTTTTTAAAAATTAACACCAATAGTTAAGAAATAATTTTGTCTCCCTTCACACCAAATTGGATTTTTGTTGTCATTATGGGAAAGTCTGTGTGATTTGATGATTTGATTTTAGGTGCAAATTCAACTTGAAAAAAAGCACTGTATAGTGAACCAAAAATATTAAAAACAAAAAAATAATTATATACATTATTGATATTGGATGCTTTTGTTAATAAAACTGTGAGCAGAAAAACTATAGAAGTGAAACAATGACTATTGGAAATATAAAAACAAAAACAAAATCTGTATAGTTCATTTTTTGTATTACAGTGCATTGTTGTACCATTCAAAACTTTTTATTTTTTATTCTTTAAAAAAAATCTGATCAAAATCTGTTTACATGTGTAAACATTTTTTTCTTGATTGATTCAGTCATTGGACTATAGCCATTGAAGAGCATTATTGCCTTCAAGGATTGTCTAGAAAGACAACTGTGTTGACCACAGTGCTGTTTCAGTCCAACATTTATTTTATTGATGTCCATTTATCAACTAGTTATGCTACCTTTTCATGCAAGGGATGTAACTTGGTTCACTGGTTTACACCAGTATACACAAACACTTTAAATATATGTGTGTACGATGGGCTTTCACATAATTCATTCTGCTATAGGTACGAGCCTTAAAATATTGGTGGGAAGGTGCTAGTCAATTACTTCAACCCCAGTGCTCAACTAGTGCACATTTTATTGACCCTGAAAGGAGGGAATGCAAAGTTGATCTCGGCAGAATATGAACTCAGAACATAAAGCTGAAAGCAATGTCACTAAGCATTTTGCCCAGCATGTTAACAACCCTGCCAGCTTGCTTTACATGGTTACCATTCACAAAGCATTGGACAACCCATGGCAAAACTAAGCAATATTTACCTAACTTGTTGCATATTTAAAAAAAAAGGAACAACATAGTTTTGAAGTAAAATTCTTAATTATACAGCTGATATGTATTATTAACCATTTTACTTTCATTTTTCCATGCTTGTATGGATTGAATGAATATGTTATTTGAGGCAATGTTTTACAACCTGATGCCCATCCTGATTCCAACTCTTACCTGTTTTTTGGGGTTTTTTAGTAAGGACTCACTTATTCCACACAGTTTTGAAGGCACAAACTGCCAAGATGATTTGTTGAGAGGAAAAAATTGACAACACTGTTTGCTATACTTTTGTACAAGTGATTGAATATGTAATCATGCACACACACACACACACACACACACACACACACACACACACACACAATATGGTCTTTCAGTTTCTGTCTACCAAATTGACTCACAAGGCATTAGCTGGCCAAATGCTATAGTAGATGTCACTTGTTTAAGGTATTGAGCAATGGGACTGAACTTGAAACTACACAGTTGGGATGTGAATTTCTCAACCACACAGCTATGCAAGAACTATACCAACACAGTATACGACAATAACCATCAATAAAATATGAAATAACTTTGTCAAGTAACACAATTCACACAACAACTTATCAATACAGTTAGAATAGTTTCAAGTGATTGTACAAAGGTTCATTATTTACATCACAGCCAGCATAATTTACATAGTCACAGTTTTAAAGAAATTTTATAGAAAAATGGATTGAAAAATAATACTTTGAGTGTTTTACAATATCAGATGTTAAGTAACAGTGGAAGGAAGAAATTTCAAACTTAAGACTTCAATCAGTGACAACTGAAAAGAGGAGGACCTAACACAAACACTTGCAGACACACACACACACGCATTGTATGTAAATCCTATCTTTTATTTCTTCATTTCTTCTATGCAAACAACCTATTTTATTTATAAGACTATAAATATAATTCAATGAACTTCCAAATACTTTTTATTGAAGAGAAAAAGACATAGTTTATACATGATTTTATATACAATTTCCAGAGGTCAATACTTCAATAAATTTAGTGTTGCAGTGCATTAATCATGTCTAATTTCTGAGAAAATATATTGATTTATTTAGACAATTGTTTTTGTAATGGTTAGATCAACAAACCTGAAGTCAATAGCATTCATTCCAAGTAAGGTATCACATAGCATTTTTGCATCATCAGACAACATAACAGCACCTTCTTGATAGAAGTTCCTGAAATAAAAGCCACATGGATCTATTAATGAGAGGTAAATTATAAATAACTATGTTAATTATAACTTGAATAACAATTTGTGATAAATATGGTTTTAATCCAGCACGTGATAAAATTTACAAACTGAAATTGCTTGATTTAAAATATTTACTCTGTTACTTGAAAAAGCAAAATAGCTTTTGACTATCATTACTTGTGAGTAAACTCTGAGTGCAGAACTGACTCAAAATTCATATACTATGTTCTAACCAATCACTTAGAGTTAAATAACATTTCAGAAACTCATTTAAAAACTATGCATTATTACATAATGACATATAGAGTGATTACTTCTATGAAATAAAACCTCCACAAATGTGTTTAGATGTGCTTTAATTTTTAGAAAACAAATCAATCAATCATTGTCATCATCATCATCATCATCATCATCATCATCGTCGTCGTCACTATTGTTACCATCATTATCATTTAACAGCCATTTTCGATGTTGGCAAAGGTTGGATTTTTGAGAGGATCTGATAAGCTGGAGGACTCTGTTGAGCTCCAATGTAAGCTTTGCCATGGTTTCTATGGCTGGATGCCTTCCCCATTGCCAGTTGCTTTACAGAGTGTACAAAGTGCCTTTTTCATGACACCAGCACTAGTGAGTTTGCCAGATAATTGCAAGACAAGGAAAAAGAGGAAACCTCCCACTCAACTGAGTGGAGTGGTAGTGGAGGTGAGGTTGTTTTATGCCAGGTGTTGAGATGCTAAAGTATGATAGAGGGGCAGGTAAAGATGCCCTACTACAACCTCATATTATATATGAGTGGGTGGGAGTAAGTGGAAAGAAGATAAAAATATTGGTGATGAGGAGTCAGATTGTACTCTCAAGGTACCACAAAGTGAATATACAAGAAAATATGAACTGAGTATGGGGAGGTATGGGTGCATAAGTTAATAGGAGTGTGAGGAGGGCAACAGGTGGTTAGAGTTAGAGGTTGAGGTTAATGCCAAACACTAACAATCAAAACAGGGATATGGATACATCTTTCTAGGGGTCTATAACTTTAGTGCTAACCATTAGCAACATACTACAGGCTGAGGTAAGATAAAACAGACAGCCCAACCAGTTAGCTGTTTCAAGGTTCTGAAGTTAGATCACATCAAGATTAATTTGGCCTATCAGAGATGATAAAATAAGTAATAAGGATATATAGTTATGCAGATTACAATATCTGACTTACCACACCTAAAAAAATATTCATACCAAATGAAAATATTTAAAAAAACCCAAAAACCTGATATATGCAACAAACAAACCAATTAAGACTGTAATTAACAATCATAAAAATTTGAAATTAAAAAGTTATAAATGATAATTTTCTGATACAAAAACTTACTTTGTTATCCTAGTTTGCTTCAAAGCCTCTGATAAATATTCAGATAATCTCTTTTCCATCAATACAACTCTTAACCAAGCTTGTCCCTTGGAATGAAGAGGAAAATTTGAATTAAAATAATGTAACATTTTTTAAGATTTTGAAATATGATTCAATTCAAATAAGGAATTTAGCTTATCAAAACCATTAAAAAAAAAACAATAAAATATTTAACAAAAGTTTACAGTTATATCTCATGGAAGGGGTGAAACAGTCCAGAATGTGTTTGCTGATTTAAACCCTTTTAACATTCAGAGTACTCACATCGTTGTTTAGCATTGTCTTTCTATGCTGGCATGGGTTGGATGGTTTGACATGGAGCTGGTTAGCAGGGATCTGTCCAGACTCCAACGGTCTATTGTAGCATGATTTCTATGGCTGGATGCCTTCCTAATGCTAACCACTTAGCAGAGTGTGCTGGGTGCTTTTTACACAGACAAATGTAATACTTATTTACTGACAATATTTTGAATTAATCATGCATTATCTAGTAACTTCAAGATGTCAATGGTGCAAAATTGTAAGGTAGATGTGAGAGGCCAGATCTGGCCTGCTTGAACATAAAACAGGTAGAATATTTAGGCTGGATAAGGCCAGTTTAAATGCTAAAAGTTTCAACTGTCAAGCAGGTGACCCAGTAATTATTAAGAGTCAAAGTATAGGTTTAAGGAAGTATAAAGGAAGCTTGAATCTGTACAGTTGAGTGTAATTAGAGTAGTGTACCTAAAAGATGCTGCACTT
Organism: Octopus bimaculoides; assembly: GCF_046866305.1. Classification (NCBI taxonomy): domain Eukaryota; kingdom Metazoa; phylum Mollusca; class Cephalopoda; order Octopoda; family Octopodidae; genus Octopus; species Octopus bimaculoides. The sequence goes on along the minus strand of NC_142931.1, from coordinate 41,988,397 downwards.
GAGAATAACGGATCTGTGGTTGACAAGCAATGAAGCACATCAATATTGAATAATAGGATATTACAATCAATGAAATGATCTAGTAAGAATGCAGTAACATTGAAACAGAGATAGATTAAGTTACAGTGATGTGTAAATAGCCTTGATACTGTTATAGTAGACATATGATGAATATATTTAGTGTGGTTGAGTTGTTTGTGTGATGGCCATTGGCAATACTGGATGAGTTAATGAAGACTAGCCACCAACCACTTGACAAAGTAGTCATATATGGAAATAACAGACTGAATATTTTGATGAGAATATCAAAGTCATAATTGTTCAAATTGGAATCCCAAGTTTATATCAACATACAACACTAAGTATATAATTTTGGCATTAACCAGATCTTACATTTTAATTATGAATTTCATACTTATGGTTTGAAAAAGTAAATATAGATTGTCATGTAAGGATGTTGCAAGCAGCCATCTAATAATCATGTTTTAAAGTGGTAATTATTAGTAGGTGTCATTTAATTATTTGGGTCAAAGTACCTAACCTTGGTAACAGCTGCTTTGTATACAACATTTAATAGCAAACCAAGTAGGAAAACTACAGTAGCAAGGAAAATTTAACTATTTGTTATGAACAAGGTCCATTACAGTTAATAGATGAGACAAAAGTTAGATATTTTATTGAATGGGAGTAGAGAGAGACTATTTTGAAAGTATGTGTTTAATTAGCTGTTTGCTTTACCAACCACCTGTTTGGAAACAGTACAATGGATCATAATAACCAAACTGATGGCAAGAAGGATAGAGAGATCATCTGATAGAACAATATAGCTATATAATTTAGTCTCTTGTAAATGCAACATTAATTGTATGTCCCATCTTTTCATGTAATGTTCTAGAAATCTTTTTTTGTTAACAAGTTATGCAAGTAAAACTCAGAAGGAATGATCCGAGGTAAGACAATAGAAGGAATCAAATGAAACCAAATGTTGATATAAAGGATTGTCATGCCAATCCACTCTCAGAGCAACTAAGTATTTGGGATCAGAAAAAATTGGAAGCTTATAATTATGGATCACCTCGTTCATGCAGATCAGTATAGAAAATTCAACAAATGATATCCACTACACATAATAACTACCATCATGTCTCCATGATTGTGTTGCTAGCTTATTTGATGATTTAGTAATATACAAAGCACACCGTAAATTTCAAATAATGAGAATGACAAATGTTATGACTAATCCTCAAAGAGACTATGCATTAAACAAAATCATATGAAGTTATGCAAAACAAAAATAACAAAGCAGACATGTGGGCAGATTTACAGACTCACTAATTTACATGATAACAGTGAAAATGTTTTTGTAACTTTAAAAGTATTTCAACACAATGGTAAAAATCCTTGCTCATTATGACTTTTGATAAATAAGGTACACAGTATAAACAACTGATTAAGAATACAGAAGGTTTCTCATGCCAGTTATTCTCTTGTATTTTATGTAATACTTCTCTAAAATGACATACATAGTCTCCTTGAAAAAAATCTGAGACTTCTATTTAAGAGACAAAAATCATTGTGTGTGATTTTAGCAGTAGTACTATGACAACATTTAACACAAACTATTGTCAAATCATCTGCTTTCATACAGTCATTCACTGTCACACATCAATATTGTTTTGACACACGTGTCATACTCTGCCATTTAACTTGTTAATAGTTTTCTATTAATCTGCAGAAAAATGGCTTTCATAAAATTATTCAATTAACTGTAGATTTTAAAAACTGTCTACCAATTTCCGACCTGACTACAGCCATAATAATTTTGGTGCATAAACAGGATAAAATTGTTTTAGTTTTAAATATCACCCACTGTGTACAGTTCTAGAAATGGGTAATAAACAGTATTATTACCTTATATATACACATATATATATATAGAAAGAGAGAGAACTATAACAGTAAGATCTTTCCATCTTTGGAAAGTTCAGCCTCTGACAAACATTCAGAACAAATACCCTAGTGTTCTCCTACCCTAGTCACTCAGGTTGAGTATCAGCCACATTGTTCTACCAGTCTAAAAGGTCTACAAAGATGATGGGTACTGTCCCTCATCTGACTAACTTATTAAAGGATATGGAAAAAGACATCCAAGATGTTGTGCAATGGGATGAACCCTAAGGCCTGATGATTTCAAACTGAATTCCTTAACCATTTAGCCATACCTACCCCTATACCTAGAATACTTTATCATATTTAATAACTATACTTTAAAATTCTTACCCAATTATCATATCATTTGATAAGGGCATCCAACTGTAGAAACTCTGCCAAATCAGATTGGAGCCTGGTGTAGCCATCTGGATCACCAGTCCTCAGTGAAATCGTCCAACCCATGCTAAAGCGGACGTTAAACGATGATGATGATGATGACAAAATCCTAAATGGAATACAGCTTTGGAATCTCTAACTGCATTAAGACAACTTATCTCAAAATATAGGAGCCTTTATTTGGTCACTTAACCTGCTAAAACTAGTAACTGAATCTCCCTCAAATAATTCAACCTTCATTATATAAAAAGGACATTTTGAACAATACAGTACCCAATAACCAAACAGTTTATGGCTGGAATACTTTAGATCAGGTATGGGTAACCTTTTGTGAAAAGCAGGACCCCATGAGACATGGCTCATCAACAGATGGGCCACACTACTAAAAAAAATTCAAGGTAATTCTTTTCATTAGGCATGCCATTTAGAAAGTCCCATGGGCTGTAGTTTGTCCAGGACTGCTTAATCAGAGCTGGCCAGGGCTAAACAACAACAATGCCGCTGCTGCCACCACCACCACCATTTGGTTCCAGAAGCATTAAAATCTGCCAGTAGGTTTCAGTGTGGTGAAGGCTTTATAGTTTACTAGCAGAGATAGTTGCCCGTGTTACATGCAATTGAAGGATAAGACTTTTCTCTTATATTTTCTGTAAGGAACTGTAATAGATATGATTCGAATTTCATCAAAATTGCACATGAGGGTTCTTTCCTCTTTGCACACCCTAAAAAAATTCTAATCATGAGACATGTATCCCATTCTATTAATCTTTATGCACATATTCCAAAATTTCAGTCTTCTGGAACCTGTAAAATGGATTTTGCTCCTGAAAAATGGAGCTCATGGAGCTCTAAAATGTGGGAATGAAGGCCCCTATTGGGGGTGGGTGTGTTAATGTCAACCAGAGAAGTTGAATTGTTGGGAATGTTTTTAACTTGGGTCTTATAGTATACCTGTATATATGTGAGAGTATAGTTTCACTTTAATAGTTTCAGTATGAAATTGAAAGTATTAAAGTGAAAGTATTTGAAATTACAGAAGTGACATGTTATTGTTTCACTTTTGAGATGTAATACTGAAATAGTGGAATAGTTTCAGTGTGAAAGTGAAAGTATCTGACATTACAGTAGAGGGATGTTATTGTTTCACTTTTGACACATAATACTGAAATAGTGGAGGAGATATGATATTGGTGTGGGCTCGAACTATGCAAGAAGTTAAAAATTGTTTTGGCCTAAGACACTACATGGACCCTAAGTAAGGCATATGTTAATTTCAAATGAAATTGGTTGTGTAGTTCTCGAGTTTTATGGATTCACAGACACATATTCTCATCTTTATATATCTGATATTTATGTGCATATTCGAAAATTCTAGTGTTATGGACCCTGTAAAAAAGATTTTGCTCATGAAGAATGGAGCTCTTGGAGCTGAAAAATGTAGGAGTTAAGCCCCTATTGGGGGTGGGTGTGTTAATGTCAACCAGAGAAGTTGAATTGTTGGGAATGTTTTTAACTTGGGTGTAATGTGTATTGTTTGAATTTCTTTGAAATAGGAAATATATGCATGTTCACTGGGTTTGTAAAAGAGAGTAAAGCTACAGGAAACCAAAAGACGAATGATCACAATAATCAGTCGGCTACCCGAGCATAGTCGTTATTACTCCCCAATGTAGGATTCCTCACCATACAGGTGACAGGCACAGCTGTAAGATGCATTACGGATCTATAGCAACTGGAAGGGCATGACCCAATTGAAATAAGAACGTGTGACGTTTGGAGTAAAGGGAAATGAAAGTGTCGCCTCTGGAGTTTGCAAATGACCACTACACCGATAGATAACTGCAGAAAAAATTTACAATCAATAAATGTCTTAGAACAACCAGTCACTCATCTGGGAAGGCCTTGAAATCAATATTACCAACTGGGGACTATGTGTGACTCAGTGATAATAAAAAGACTGAAAGGAGGTCTGCAACGAAATAATTTTACTCAACACTTTGCAAGTGAATCAGTGGAGGCAAAGATGCGTCTCATTTACTAGACAATTTATGCACCACATTGCAGAAATCACAATGTAAGTATATCTGAAAGGATAGTCTTACACTGTTGAATTACAAATAAAGCTCATCTGTTATGTTCGGGTGATCCTATAGGTTCCAATAGTACAACTGTATTCGTCTTTGCTTAGGAAAAATGACTAAATTGTGGGTGTGAAGTCCCCATGAAGGGGTCTTTGTAACTTCTAAGAAGAAGAAATTTTAGAAATATTACTTTATTTGTGTGTAATCTGTATGGTTAAAATTTCATCAACATCAAAAATATATGAATTTTCATAGTGGTTATGGCCATTATGTATAGAATATAATTTCCAAATTTCATAAAGATCTATTCAGTACTTTTTACGTAGTTTTGGATAAAAAAAAAACAAATGACTAATGTGTGCATTTGTGTGTATGTGTGCGTGTGTGAGTGTATATATGTATAGATATCTGTATGCATGTATATATGTGTATATATGTGTACATATTACATGTACATCTATATATATACATCTACACATATGTATACATATACATGTATGCATATAGATCTATAACTCTATATATATCTATACATATACGTGTACATATACATCTCTCTCTCTCTCTCTCTGAAACCATTAAAGTGAAAGTATCTGTCATTACAGTATCGAAATGTGATTGTTTCAGTTAGTGGAATAGTTTCATTTTTAAAGTGAAAGTATTTGACATGAGTGTTTTTGTTTCACTTTTGACATGTAATACTTAAATAGTGGAGGAGATATTATGTTGCCGTGGGCTCGAACTCTGCAAGAAAGTTAAAAATTTTTTTTGACTAAAACACAACTGGAACCCTAAGTAAGGCATCTGTAAAATTTGAATGAAATTGTTTGCGTAGTTCTCGAGTTTTAGGGATTCACACACACACACACAGACAGACAGACACACATTCTCATTTTTATATATATAGATAATAGAGCATGTAATTTTATGTAGTATAATGAAATATATATTTTTTGAATATCAAAACAAACATGTAAGAATCCTTCATCAATAATTCAGCTGAGTACAAAATAAGTTTTTAAATTCTTTACAAGTTTAACATTAATTTTTCCAGTTTGATAAGAACAAAACTAAAAGATATGCATATAGTATGTCAACAGTGAGAGCAATCTTTTATAATAAAGAATGATATGTTACATAACAAAAGAACATTATTTCAATATTCACATGGTCTTCTTTTAACAGCAATTAACCTATATATAACTACACATGTACACACACACACACAAATGTGCATATCCAAATACATTACCTCTCTATTGGAGAATTTTATCTTTCTTCTTATCACCTTCCCTCTCACACTTAAACTTTCTCTTCCTCTCACTTTGCTTTCTATCCCACCCTTTATTAGACTATCATTTTATATAGTAGCCTGCCTGTATCACAAACTGCTGACTTACATCCAGTCAATCTTCCACCTATCTATTTATCTATCTAATCCACCACACTTTATAGCAGTTTCTTCCCCTGTTTTTCACTTTTCTCAGCACAGCTGCTGCTTTCTCCTTTCAGTGTGACAAAAAGAAAATCCACCATCAAAAATATTGACATGTAACTTGGATACTTCAAACCAAAAATTTATAAGATAACTGAAACTAATAATACTACTTACTTTTGCATGAGGAGAACGAATATTTTCAATTGTATTTATGCTCTCGATGCAGTTATGTGCAACACCCTGACAAGCGACTCGGATGTAATCCCAAAATGGTCGTGTTCCTTCAGATCCATACCAGGTTTTGTGTGCTGAAATTAAGCAGATATTTATAAATGCCATTTGAATTTTTTTTTAAATAGGTAAAAAGTGGTTAATTTTTTAATTTTTTTTTAATTAAATCATGCAGAAGTTCATCATCATCGTTTAACGTCCGCTTTCCATGCTAGCATGGGTTGGACGATTTGACTGAGGACTGGTGAAACCGGATGGCAACACCAGGCTCCAGTCTGATTTGGCAGAGTTTCTACAGCTGGATGCCCTTCCTAACGCCAACCACTCAGAGAGTGTAGTGGGTGCTTTTACGTGTCACCCGCACGAAAACGGCCACGCTCGAAATGGTGTCTTTTATGTGCCACCCGCACAAGCCAGTCCAGGGGCACTGGCAACGATCTCGCTCGAAAATCCTACAGGAGCCAGTCAGGCGGTACTGGCAACGGCCACGCTCAAAATGGTGCATCTCATGTGCCACCCGCACAAGAACCAGTCCAGGGGCACTGGCAACGATCTTACTTGGCTTGCCGGGTCTTCTCACGCACAGCCCATTTCCAAAGGTCTCGGTCCGTAGTCATCGCCTCGGTGAGGCCCAATGTACGAAGGTCTTGCCTCACCACCTCAGCCCAGGTCTTCCTGGGCCTACCTCTTCCACGGGTTCCCTCAACTGTTAGGGTGTGGCACTTTTTCACGCAGCTATCCTCCTCCATTCTCACCACATGTCCATACCAGCGCAATCGTCTCTCTTGCACGCCACAACTGATGCTTCTAATGTTCAGCTTTTCTCTCAAGATACTTACACTCTGACGGGTATTCACATTGACATTACACATCCAACGGAGCATACTGGCTTCATTCCTTGCGAGCTTACGTATGTCCTCAGCAGTTACAGCCCATGTTTCACTGCCATGTAGCATGGTTGTTCGTACGCATGCGTCATACAGTCTGCCTTTTACTCTGAGTGAGAGTCCCTTTGTCGCCAGCAGGGGTAAGAGCTCTCTAAACTTTGCCCAGGCTATTCTTATTCTAGCAGCTACACTTTCAGCGCACCCACCCCCACTACTAACTTGGTCGCCCAGATAGCGGAAGCTATCGACTACCTCTAGTTTTTCACCCTGGAATGAGATAGAAGTTGTTTCCTGTTTGTTTGCAGTCTTTATTGCACCTGAACATCTGCCACAAACAAAAACTAACTTGCTAGTTAACCTGCCTTTGATGTTGCTGCACCTCTTATGTGTCCATAGCTTGCACCGGGTACATCTTATAGAGTTACTACCTACTCCTTTTCTACATACTGAGCAGGGCCATCTACCTGAAGGGGTTTGTGTTTTATCTACCTTCCTACTTATTAGGATTTTGGTTTTAGCTAGGTTGACTCTAAGGCCCTTCAATTCTAGACCTTGCTTCCACACCTGAAACTTCTCCTCTAGTTCTGATAGTGACTCCGCAATTAGGGCAAGGTCATCAGCATAGAGGAGCTCCCAGGGGCAACCTGTCTTGAACTCCTCTGTGATTGCCTGGAGGACTATGGTAAATAATAGGGGGCTGAGGACGGAACCTTGGTGGACCCCTACCTCTACCCGGAATTCATTGCTGTACTCATTTCCAACCCTCACCTTACTGGCCGCATCTCTGTACATGGCTCGCACAGCTCTCACTAGCCATTCTTCTATCCCAAGTTTCCTCATTGACCACCAGATAAGGGATCGGGGGACCCTGTCAAAGGCTTTCTCCATGTCAACGAAAGCCAGGTACAGAGGTTTATCCTTGGCTAGGTATTTCTCTTGCAACTGTCTCACTAGAAATAAGGCATCAGTAGTGCTTTTACCTGGCACGAACCCAAACTGCATCTCATCTAAATTGATTCGCTCCCTAATTAGTTGGGCTATGACCCTCTCTGTAACTTTCATAACCTGATCTAACAGCTTGATGCCTCTGTAATTATTTGTATCTAAAGCGTCCCCTTTACCTTTGTAGCAGTTGACTATGATGCTGCTACACCAGTCATAGGGTATGACTCCTTCGTGTATCACCTGGTTCGTAATACGGGTGACTAGGCTATAGCCAACACTGCCAGATATTTTGAGCATCTCTGCAGTGATTCCTGATGGGCCGGGGGCTTTCCCGGTCTTCATACTCTTAATTGCTTTATCTACCCTGGTACTATCAACTCGGATAGCTGGTCCCTCTATTGGGTCGACATAAGGCAGGCTCTCTTTCTCCCATTCATTCTCTTTATTAAGCAATCTATCGTAGTGGCATCTCCAGACCTCTTTCTTTGCATCCTCATTTAATGCAAGCGTACCATCATCCATGCGAACACATTTCTCTCCTACAACATCACTATTCTCTCTCCTACACTGTCTTGCAACCCGAAATACCTCGAGTCTTTGGTCCTCACGGCGCAGAACATTGGCAAATCTTTCCTTATCTGCTTCCCCTCTGGCTAAATAAACCTGTCGCCTAGCCTCCCTTCTGGCACATTGGTACAATTCCCTGCTACCACCGTTCTTCCAGTCCTTCCAAGCTTGTTTCTTTTGTCTAATAGCCCTGTCTACCTCCTTGTTCCACCACCACGTTACTCTGGGTTGGGAGGGGACCTTACACCACCCACAAATCTGGTCGGTGGCTTTCAACAGGTTGTCCCGCAGAAATCTCCAATTGTCTTCCACGTTGTATGATGCTATATCCCCTTCTATTTCGTTAAATGCTTCAAGTAACTTGTCTCTAAGTCTCTGTCCGTTTGCAGGGTCTTTAAGCTTCCACACCCTTCTTCTCCAAGCCTGTCTAATTCTGGGCACCCATTTTGCCTTGATCCCAAAGTCGCTAACTACTAATCTATGTTGTGGGGTACATTCTTCGCCAGGGTAGGTTTTGGCATTTATAAGCCGCCCTCTTTCCCTATTTCTGGCGAGGATGTAGTCGATTTGGCTAGAGTGTCTGCCGGAGCGGTAGGTGACTAGGTGACTGGCAGGTTTCCTGAAGTTGGTATTGCAGACCATAAGATTGGTTGCATCACAGAACTCCAGCAGTCTGGTTCCCTCCTCGTTGCGGGAACCGAAGCCATAGCCTCCATGTATGCCATGGAAGCCCCCAGCACGACGTCCGACATGACCGTTGAAGTCTCCAGCCACAAAGAGAAGGTCCCTGTCACTCGTCGACGAGGTAGTTTGCAAGAGGGTGTCATAGAATTGGTCAGTAAATTAATAAGTTACCAAGTTTTCAAGAAGAGCAATTATTTTAAAAATAGCAAAAATAACTTCTTCCTCAGCAGCAGAGCAAGAAGAATGCAAGCAGATTTCAGTTAAAAAATGTTGATATTAAAGCTTCATTCTTAATGGTAGAATTAGGTTTTATTGATAGGCATTGATTCTATATCTATGAGAGAGAGGGTGGAGTATGCGCGTGATAAGCAAAATGGCATATTGATGTTGGCCAATTTAACAAACAGTCTTTTAAATTTAATAAGTTTTAAAAACTGTGTGTTATTAAAATGCAATTTAACAAAAGAATTTTTGTGAACTGATATGTTAACCAGTCTATGTATTTCAGTATTTTATATTTTTATATGTTAGGTTGCTATATCCAACACAGTAATGCTTTTCTTGTGGCAAGGCTCTTCTGATATAAACGTATATCACCAAAAGTTTACTGTACAAGGACCAGAGCCTATGTGTATTGAAACTGGGACTATACACCAGTTTTTATGACTTCCTGTTTTTGAAATAAAGATGAATTGGTTTACTTATATGCATTATATAAACAATATGAAATACCAAATATACTAATAAGTCTAAAGTTGGTATTTTGTCATGGAGAAAACAAACGGAGAAAGAGAGAAACAAAGACAGTCGGACAGAAACAAACATAGATTAAAAAATCATTATTAATGAAATAGCAATTAATTCTTTTAAATGTTTTAATTACTCAAAAATATTCAGATACTTACGCCGTAAACGATGCATCAAGATTTGTTCAAGAATAGCCAATAAATTGATGAGTTCTTCACAATCATCATCAATGATATCCAATGAAGCCATGTCTATCAGACTTTTCACTGCAAGTCTGAAAACAAAAGTCAACAGACAAATCGTAAGTAAAAGAAAAAGAAGAGATAGAGAAGTAAAAAACATTCATGATGGCAGCACACATTGTTAAATATAACAGTAGTGGAGCTGGTAGGCATGACAGAGCATCAGATTAAACATTTTACACTATTTAATTTTTTGTGTTGAAATCTCACCAGATTTTATTTTCAGGGACATAATGAAATTGGCTCAACTGTCTGTGTAATATTTTCCAAACTTTTAGTTTTTTCTTATTCCTATAGCATTAAATTAACAAATAATAGATCATATCGAACTGGTTACATGGTGGTTTTAAATAGTATCATCATTATCGTTTAACATCCGCTTTCCATGCTAGCATGGGTTGGACGATTTGACTGAGGATTGGCGAACCAGATGGCTGCACCAGGCTCCAATCTGATCTGGTAGAGTTTCTACAGCTGGATGCCCTTCCTAACGCCAACCACTCCGAGAGTGTAGTGGGTGCTTTTACGTGCCACCAGCACGAGGGCCAGTCAGGCAGGACTGGCAACAGCCACGCTCAAAATGGTGTTTTTTACATCATTGTAAATGTTGCTGTCAGAATGTAAAGAGCCAGAACAGACACAGTAAGACACCTAGTTTGATGCGCTAACAATTCTTTCAATTTTTTTTTTTTTATTTTGACCCCAGAAAAGTAAAATTAATATTGACAGGATTTGAACACAGAGCATAGAGAGTCAAAAGAAATATCATGAGATATTCGATACAATACTCTGATGATGAGGAGGAAGAGGATGAATGTTACAATAAGCCTCTCTCTAGTTTAATATGACTGGCAACAGCCACGCTCAAAATGGTGTTTTTTACATCATTGTAAATGTTGCTGTCAGAATGTAAAGAGCCAGAACAGACACAGTAAGACACCTAGTTTGATGCGCTAACAATTCTTTCAATTTTTATTTTTTTATTTTGACCCCAGAAAAGTAAAATTAATATTGACAGGATTTGAACACAGAGCATAGAGAGTCAAAAGAAATATCATGAGATATTCTATACAATACTCTGATGATGAGGAGGAAGAGGATGAATGTTACAATAAGCCTCTCTCTAGTTTAACATGCAGGAATTCATGAGTTCAAATTTGCTGGAACCTCAATTTTTATAGGTGCAAGCATGGCTGTAAGGTTAAGAAGCTCACTTCGCAACCATATGGTCTTAGGTTCAGCCTCACTGCATGGTACCCAGAGTGAGTATCTTCTATTATAGTCCTAGGATGTGGGATGATCAATGCCTTGTAATTGAATTTGGTAGACGGAAACTGAGTGAAAGCCTGGCATATATATATATATATATATATATATATATATATATATATATATATATATATATATATATATATATATATATATATACCAGACTTACAAAAAATAAGCACCAAGGTCAATTTGTTTGAGTAAACTATTCAGGGCAATGCCCGGATCTTTTTTAAAACAGGGGCCACATTTTTCATTAATGTTTTACGTAGTGTTTTTGGTACCGAAAGACTTTCAAACTTCGTATACTTATCCATTTTGTGTTATAGAACAGAAAAATATTTTTGTATTCGAATTTATTTCATGTAAAAAATTGTCTTATTTCGATAATTTCAACCAATCACTGACAAGTATTCAGTTGTTTATATTTACTCCCTTGGCTGATTAAGCCATAGCTTTGCTTTATTTGCTTTTTTCATTTTAAATTTGCTTTTTTCATTTTCTTTTTTTTTTTCTTAGTTTTATTTGCTTTTTTCTTTTTAAATTTGCTGTTTTACCCTAACCCTAACCCTATCACCGATAGAATTGTTTCAGAATCGTTTGTTTATGTAGTCGGCACTTAATGTATATCGGCTGAATGGACGTCAGTGATTGGTTGAAATTACAGAAATACGACAACTTTAACATGGAATAACTTAGGGATTTCTTTTTTTTTTAAGAAGACTAAGAGAAAAAGATGTTTTATATGACACATTCTACCAGTGTTCCAAGTTTCAAAGTGTTTCGTTAATGAAAAATGTGGCCCCCGTTTTAAAAAAGATCCCAATGCCCTAGCATGGCCACAGTCCAATGACTGAAACAAGTAAAAGATAAAGACTGATTCTCCTTCATTAATATTCACAGTATCACATGCAGCAAACAAACAGTATAGTACTTCTTCATAAACACTGCTCTCTATTTCTACAAAAGGTATGAAGAAGAAAAAAAAAAGAGACTACACAGATCTCATTGTATATTTAAAGGAGTTAAAACATATTTACACCTCTGAACATTAACTGTAATAGGTCATTAGATATATATAACATTATCAAGACAATACTTATCTGATAGACTAAGAGGTATGTTATTGTATTTGCCAACAAAGAGTGAAAGAGTGCAAAATAATCAGTTTTTTGTACAATCAGTTTCAACTGTCAAGGTTCCAACACGAGTGTGTTGCATATAATGGAAGATAAATTCAATGGAGATATTAAGTATTTTCGTCTTTGTTTTTTTTATTTTTATCCTTCCAGAATACCACCATAGTTTTATTAGAGAGTTCAAAGGTCTCAAATTAGTTAATCGGACTAAATGCAATGGCTTAGATTCTTTCACTGAATATATAGGCAGACTAACAACAAGAACAAGTCTTATTTTTGTGGCAGATTTATCCTTCTTAATCTGATAATAGCAACATACATATTGTTGTGAAGGCACATACCCTGGAGGTTAAAATATTGTACTCACACTCACAAGATCATGGTTTCATTTTCCAGATTGGTGGTGCATTATGTTCTTGGGCAAAACACTTGATTTTATGTTGCTTCAGTCCACTCAGCTGTAAGTGAGTAAACCCTGTGATGGACAGGCATTCTGTTCAGGGAGAATGTTGGCCTGCCTGCCTAACCAGCAGGGTGGCATCAATTAAAAGCTACGACACTGCAAGGAAGCGCATTGTGACCAGTGGAGTATAACAACATCCAATAGTTTAATCAATACAGTGATACAGTCAGTGATGTATAGTTAAGTATAAAACATTTCTTTTTCAGTTTAAAATTTCACATGAAAAGTATATCAAGGTAGACTAAAAAAAATTTAGCTTTATCATTGTTTCATTTTACATTTTTACTCCTATGAGTGGCAAGAAGCTTGCTTCCCAACCACATGGTCCCAGGTTCAGTACCACGGCATGGCACCTTGGATAAGTGTCTTCTACTATAGCCTCAGGCTAATCAAAGCCTTGTGAGCAGATTTGGTAGACAGAAACTAAAAGAAGCCCATCGTATGTGTCTGTGTGTGTTGATAGCCCAGTATTCAGGTTGAGTGCTTCTCTGGAAATACCCCCAGCTTCACACCCAACTGATATTAGCCATTTGCTCTATATATGTGTGTGTGTGTATGTGTGTGTGTGTGTGTGTGTGCCTTTATGTCTGTGTTTGTCGCCCCCTTCACTGCTTAACAACCAGTGTTGGTGTGTTTATGTCCCTGTAGCTTAGTGGTTTGTCAAAAGAGACTGATAGAATAAATAGTAGGCTTAAGAAATAAGCCCTGGGGTTGATTTCTTCAACTAAAACCCCTTCAAGGCAGTGCTCCAGCATGGCCACAGTCAAATGACTGAAAGAAGTAAAAGAGTAAAAGAATAAACTAAACAAAAATCCTGTTCATATTAAAGACACTGGATTTATTTTTTAATTTTTTTTTTTTAACTAAACAGTTTGAAACTTCGAATACTGGTAGAATTTCTCATATAGAACGTTTTTGACAAAATTTCGTATTTTAGAAGTTATTTCATGTTAGATTTGTCATTGGCATAACTGAAATAGTGAGAGTGTGCGTGACGCAATGGCACGCACACATAATGGACCATGGTGATAAGCTGAAACCTTACTATGCTGATGTATGATGCCTATACTCTCATCAGTAACAAGTGTAAAGATAAGCAATAGCTTTCACATCTAACTCAGTTGTAGAAACCAATGTTCTAAAAAGTATGCAAAAAGTCTTGATGTTCAGTTGATAAGCTATATTTGTGTGTGTGTGCGTACATGCATGTGTGGTGTGGTAGGAAGGGCACCAGCAGTAAAAACCATGCCAAAACAGACACAGAAGATTGGTGCAGTCTTCTGCCTGGCCAGCTCCTGTCAAACCAGTCACCCTATGCTAGCATGGAAGGCGGACATTAAATGATGACGATGATGATGACAGTGATAAAAGTAAAGATATTACTCTCTCATGCTCTAGAACTCATAGGGCCAGTTATCCGCTTTCCGTGGCATGTAAGTGAGGGAGATCACAACATTCCCACCGAATGAGATGCCAGTCCATTGCAGGATTATTCATTTACAACTGAGTGAACTGGAACAATGTGAAATGAAGTGTCTTGCTTAAGAACACAATGCACAAATCAGTTTGGGAATCGAAACCACAATCTTACAAGGCCATGTATCTTCACACACACACACACTGCCACCTCTGCTGCCGCCGCCACTACAAGCGCGCACACACACACACACACACACACAGATCTGTGTGTGTGTGTGTGTGTGTGTGTGTTGATAATGGTTAGCAGAATTAGTGAGATGAACAAAAATCCTGTCTGGTATTTGGTCTACGCATTTTACATCTCTTTATGCCCAGATCAACTTACAAGATGGTTAAAATAAATACTGGACAAAGAAGTGGGGCTAATATAATCAAGAAAAAAAAATGACCTTGAAGATAGTGCCCCAGCATGACCACAGTCTAATAACGGACACTAAGTAATACGTATATGAGAGAGATGTATTAATTATAAATACAATAGTGATGGTTCATTAATAGCATAAGTTGATTATTGACTGTTAAACTATATCTTCAATAGCAATTAGGTGCAGATTAGGTTAACATTCAAACTTATTAGTTTAACCAAAGAAATCAAATAATTTGTAAAGCACATCATAAAAAAGATAATATAGGTCAAGTATACATATGCAACATCTATTAAATAGCTTAGCAGCTGATTTCTGCTTTTTATTTCAGGTTTAACTTTAATTCTTTCTCACAAAGTAATTTGTTTTACAAATACGTGTTTTGAAACAAAGACAGTTTTATTGTCAAAACACAAATCATAAAATTAAATATATTTTTTTACTAACATGAATATTTTTCATTAGTTTCCATAACTATTTACAATTAAATGTATTGAAATAGTATTATTGTCACCGGCTAACATGCATTTTTTATGACAGAATAGATGAGTGCAAATAACAATATAATTTCCAGTTGTCCAACAAAGTGATGTATAGCAGACATGAAGAGCATTGACATTTTGAGCTAAAAATAATGATTTTTAGTTCATTTGTAGCCAAAAGATGAGCGTGTGTGCGTGTGTGTAGAAAGAAGATGCATGAAAATGATGTGAGAAATATAGTGTAAATGAGAATATAAAGATGAAGTAGATAATGTGGAAAAATTCATGTCCAAAATACTGACAGGCAACACATATTTAGTTGTCTTTATCTAGTATCATCTTACAGCTGGAATCTAATTTTTGTGAGCTGATCTATTTCTTGGTCTATTATAACTCTGGTTACAAGAAATCAATATCCAGTGTTTTCATACAATGTACACCATCCATTATTATTATGTGTTCATATGAATAATGCCTCCAGTGACCATTTTTTTTTTTTTTTCAAATTTATAAACACTTAGTTTATTTCTCAATTAAGGTACTACTTTAAATTCAATTCTAATGTTTGGGTTAACAGTTTAGTGACTAAAAAGATGAAAGTATTTAAGCTGTGGCTTCAAATTCTGCCTCAAATATCCTCAAATAGGTATCTATCTCAAATGTATCTCATCCAGAAAATACAGATTAACTTCCTTTCATAAGAAATTTCAGAAGGGTTACATTGGTTTCTGTTTATAAACATATGCAAATGTTGATAAATGCAAATCATAAAATGTATAATGTAAACATTTCCTGAATCTCAAAATGGCATTAAAGTCTGGTGCTCATCTCTGGTGTTATTCCATTAACTCTTTAACATTTACATTATTCGGTCAAAAGTAACACTAATTTATTCACATAGTTTTGAAATAAGTATACATTATTTTGTAGCTTTGAGATTTTGATAAAGTAACTGCTAAGTTTTAGAATGGTATTGTAGGGTTGGTGTGAGAGGCGAGAACTGGATGATTTGAAAATAAAACTCGTAGAATATTTTGGCTAGATATGGCTAATTTAAATGCTAAAGTGTTAAATGCAATACAGATAAATCTTCCCTTGGACAGGATACCAGTATAGTTCTGGTAATATTTTTAAATGACTTATAATCTATTCTTGTAAGTAAGGTGAAATGAATTGAAGCATATAAAATTATATGTACATATAGCAATATGCTTACAGAGTATTTCAACTTCAAACTACTGAATTATTGGGTTGTCATATAATATTCCCATTTATTTTAATACTTTCCAATGTTATTTGATTTAGCACAAAAAATATTTTATTATGGTGTTTTATGATTTTTTTGTACTTCTATTCTTCCTCTACAAGTTTTGTCTATTGCTTTTGTAATTTGAATGAACTTTACCTCTTTTCAGATTTGAAGATGGAGTGCCAAGCAGAAAAAAAATTTTATCTGAAAGCCCTATAGAAGTCAATCATCATTTCTACTCAGCTTTTTCACTTTCATTAATCAAAAATATGTCATGATATAAATGATTATGTAGAATAAGAATCTGATCATTCAACAACAGCTTTTGAATTCAAAAAACCCAATTAACAAAAGTAAAAGAAATATGATTTATACATGCCAAAAGCTAATGTTAATTTAAAATTCAGTAAAAGAAAAGAGTACATCAATAAAATCCTAATTAAATATTCATATATAGGACTCGCTTTCATGAATAAGAATTGTTATCATTCTCTTCATTATCCATTATTGCATCTGCACTTTATTTTCTTCAGCTTTCTATTTATTTTACAAAACAGAATTTCTAAAAATTTGAAAAGTATGAATATGTTTTAAAAAGAAAACAGGAATTGCAAAATGAAATCAAAAAGGAAAATGAATCACCAAATATACAAAGCTATATGTACAAGTCATACAAACACATCAAATCACATTAAAAGCAACACTTATGAATATAGTTAACAAATATTGAGTAAAAGACTACAAAAACAAAGAAATTGGTAGAGGGATGGAACCTATAACAAGCAGGTTATTCATGAAGATTTAGGAAACTATTATCCCTTGATGGATTCTCTCTCTATACTTGACAGTGAGACATGAATACTGAAAGCATATAATCACTGGAAAGTAATGAGATGGGTATAATTTCTTGGATGACTAATATGAATTAAAGAACAGCCTAACTTCAAATGACTTAATAAAGCAGCATTGTTAATAATGCGAATGAGATCATTATATTAATAATGAGAACAGGTAACATACTGAGGGAAAAAGTGCCATGAAATTTTACAAAAACAGGAGAAGGTGGCTAAAAAAAACCCTAAACAACAACCCAAGCTACAGAAAATGGATGAATTAGCTTGCATAAACCATAAAATGCAGTGTTACAAGTGAGATGGTACAAAATAGCTATGCATTGATATTTACTGTGTTGCAAACTTATCTAATCCATACAAGCATGAGAAACAAATAGTTGATGAAAAAGGAAACTGTTACATGGAAAAACCAGGCTGAGATGAACAGTAAAGATTTTTGAAAAATGGCAGTTATTGCTACCTTTATCATTTTTGATGAATATGTACTAAGTATACCAAATCCTGGACTCAGTTTCTCTTCCAGCTAATTTTACATACACACACATGCATATATATATATATCATCATCTTTAACACATACACACACACATATATATATGTGCGATCACTTTGACAACTGACATATGGCACACAGTGCACCTATTTAGACAACATTGATTTGATGGAGAGAGTGAGCTAATGTGTGACATGAACATTTGATCACTATAAACAAATCAATGTGCAGGTCGTTCGGCAAAAGCTGCATGCTCATATGCCATCTTTGATGGGAGACTCCATCATCTAAGCGAAATTGTGATGGCACCTGTGCCCAGCGTCACCTTTCTGGCACTTGTGCCCGCGGCATGTGTAAGGACTTTTGAGCGAGATCGTTGCCAGTGCCCCTGGACTGGCTCTTGTGCGGGTGGCACATAAAATACACCATTTTGAGCGTGGCCGTTGCCAGTACCGCCTGACTGGCCTTCGTGCCAGTGGCACGTAAAAAGCACCCACTACACTCTATGAGTGGTTGGCATTAGGAAGGGCATCCAGCTGTAGAAACTCTGCCAAATCAGATTGGAGCCTGGTGTAGCCATCTGGTTTCACCAGTCCTCAGTCAAATCGTCCAACCCATGCTAGCATGGAAAGCGGACGTTAAACGACAATGATGATAATGATGACATGCACACGCACATCCATCAATTCATTGAGCTCTGATTCTCTTTGCAGCCTTCTACTTTGATTCTTGAATTCAAAGAGTAACAAACTCTCCCCACTCTCAATGCATCATAGACTGTCTTTCAATGTAGTTAGCTTGTTCTAAACACATGCATTATGCTGGAGCAATAAGATCTGGATGTGTCTGCCATGCTCATTTCTTTCAAACAGAAAATAATGTATCAAATTTGCAACATTTCATTCAAGAAAAAATAAAAAAGCAGCTAAAACTATCAAATTCTCTAAATAATGATAATCTCCAATAAGTTCTCCCTGAAAAACCACACTTTCTACACATTTCATCGCAAAAGGATGGATTCATTTTTTTTTTTTCTAAAGAGGACCAGGCAACTACTTCAACACTAAATACCTGCTTATCTTTTATAAATTTCAAATACTCTTTTTACCAGAGTAACATAATTGCATGTATCTCCTTGGCCTGAATGGATCTATATGAGCTAGAGTTGTTTAGTTTCATGGAAATATAAATGTTGTCTTTTGGGAGGAATGGGAATAAAACGTTTGCTTCAAAAACACTTAGGATGGATTTAAGTGCATAATCTTAGAGTGAGAAGTTCAGGTATTTAATACCTTCTGTTTCTAAATGTGCTACTTTATAAAATGAAACACATTATCACACATGTCCTGGATTTATCAAATGAATACTTATCCACCTGTTTAGTTAACCCTTTAATCAACACTCGCCAGCACTTCTATACTCTCTATTATCAAACCATTCCTCAGAATTGCTGACTCCATATTATATTCACATGAAAAAACACAATGACCCTGTCACTCTCTTTCTCACTGATCCCATTAAGTTACACTAAAGTACTAACATTTTACTTTATTTTTGTACTCAAAGCCATTTTTCTGAATGCCCACTCTACCGGTTAATATCCAATTATTGACCAGCAAGAATTCAAACAATACCATACTATTTTCACCCAGTTAGCCCTCTTCTCAAGTTTAAGCAGGCTCAACAAATACTATGGACACTCTTCTTCCTACTTATCAGTTGGTGTTCTTCCATAACTAAAATGTGTTGATTTTTTCCCTTTAGCAAGAGGTTACCACCAACCTCTGAATAAACAGAAAAACCGATAAGCTTTAATTTTTATTAATTTTATCTATTGTGCATATTATCAATAGCATTTCCTCCAAGGTCAACTATATATATAAAAATATATATATATATATATATATATATATATATATATATGTGTGTGTGTGTGATATATATATATGATATATATATATATATATATGTGATATATATATATGCTATATATATGTAGTGAAACTAACACCTCGATCGCCATTATATACAAAGAAGCCATCTTCTCTCGCTGTTATAGATATAATCAAGTTCGGGCGTAGTAGAGAACAGCCTACTGTATTCCTCACGTGACTAATTATTATTTGAAGTGGCAACTGCTTCGTACCGTTCCCGCCAGAACGCAAATCGACCAATCACAGCCCTTAATAAAGTCACGTGATGGTGTTTTTCTAATGTCTCTCTGGAGCCCCTATTTTGCTTTAAATAGACTAAATTATACCCAGCTAATTTGTCTCGGTTCAGATCTCTTAGAGGCCTGTTCCGTGTACCACACAGCAGCAGCAGCCAGCGACAACAACCAGCAGCTTCGTACAACTACGACTACCACCATCGTCGCTGCCAGCGTCAACACCACTTCAACTACGAACTACAAGATTCGCCACCAGCATCGCCAACATGATTTCTACGTACACAAGCTAACCAAACTACCGCAGAACTTCTAACTCTGTTTGTGCGATTCACCTTCGCCACGATAGACAACAGACAAGAACCTAGCCTGCGACGAACATCTGTATTCCAGAACCCGGCTCGGCATGGAAGCCCTAACATCACGACGAGTGATCGCTCTGCCACACACGCCTCAACTTCTTACATACAGACTGTTACTATTGTGTACTTTAAGAACTGGCAAATTCTTATATGTGTTACTGACTCTTTTTCTATCTGCTGTATCTCACGCATACACATACATGTATCACTTACACACACTCTTTTCTTTACACGACGGCCTGTCTTTTATTATGTTTTCATTATGTCACATTCACACTCACACACAGACATACATTTTAATGCAACAATAAATAATACTGTTATTCATCTTTATCGGTTGTGTTCTATCGTCTTCCTTACTGGCCATTTACGAATTCACTATGTTATCGAAGTATAACATATTTATATCATTTGATATATTTTGTGTTCGACCGTGTGACACATTTAATGAAAGGAGCCCTGTTTTTCCATTCGTCACCATTTCTCCTTTTGGGTTCGCACGGTCGTTCTTATAAACATAAAACAATGCTATCCAATCTGAAAAGTGCTTTTCCTAAATTACATGCTTTGTAAAATATGAAGAGAAGAAATAAAAGCTGAAATAGCAATTAATAACAAGAAAAGAATTTGAAATACACTTTCTGGATAAAGCTTTCAAAGGTTATGGCCATTGCCCATCTTCCTCCAATTAAATAATAATACGATAAAAAAAAAAAGCTCCTCGATTCATGTGTACATAGAGTACTGTAAAATAAACTTCCAAATGCAGAGACTTATTTTGACAGTCTTCACATGACGCAATGTTGAATGCTGGGCCAAACTGCATTATTACAAAACATTTATAATGAACCCGAAGGAATTAAAACTGACTGACTGAAGTTCATTTTCCCTATTTCTTTGTTGATCACCATCAGAGATGTTAATAATATATGACAATGTTGGCATCCATCACTCACTCAGTTCATTCTCTTCTATCACCCAGTTTCTTTCAAACTTACTCTCTATCCCTCTACCATGCTGCTCCTGTCATCTCTATTTAATTTCCTTACACCCAATCATCTATCACCCTCTGCTTTCCTCTGCCTGCTCTTTTTTATTACACTCTTGCTCCTATCAATCTGGTTCTCTATAATTATCTCTCTTCTATCTGCCAGGGATAAGATAACCCTCTTCTTTCATTTTCTTTTTACTTAATGTCCATTTTCCAAGGTAGCATGAATTGAATGTTTTGACCAGAGCTGGCAAGCGGCCCCAAGTTCCAATCTGATTTGGCTTGGTTTCTATGGTTGGATGCCCTTCCTAATGCCAACCACTTTATAGTGTGTTCTGGTTGCTTTTAACATGCCATTGGCACAAGTGCTCATTATGTGGCACCAGCACAAGTGTTTTTTATGTGGCACTGGCACAGGACTCTTCCAGGCCAATCATCTTCACCAGGAAATGTAGCCTTAACACTTCTGCTGTGGAGGAAGGGTCTTCTGGTATTAGTAAATGAATGAATGGAAATATCATAAAGGAGAGGACTCTTTAGTTTTAAAAGATACACAACAATCTCTCTTGTGTTGCTGTGACAATAAAATGCACCCAACATGTTTTGTAAAGTGGTGGTCATATAAAAAACATTCAGCCATAGAAACTCTGTCAAAAATGGAATGCATGAGTATGATGTGGTCATCAACTCATCTAGGAGGGCAAAAACTCTGAATAAAAATTGATCAGTCCATAAAAGGCATTAAAAGTGGGAGGTAAAATGATGACAATAAATGCACTAGGCATCAAAACAAGCAGTATGACCTGCCTTTCATGCAATAAAATGCAATTAGTGTTATCCCATTGCAGAAAGCTAAATGGAATGCCCAGGCACATACTCAGTTTAAAGTTCTGAACGTCAATCATTCAGAGCACAATATAGGCAAGAAAGAACTTTCAAAGGGACTCAAATTTTGGGGGGAATATAGGAGAAACATTAGTAACTAGTAACTTCAACACAGAAAATGAGTCAGTTGAGGGAGAAATGGATAATTCAATAGGGTTTAGGTGAAGGAGATAGAAAATCAGCATGTTCAGAAAAGAAGAGACAATCATATTAGCAGTAGAAGAGTACAAAAGAAGACACAACTCAGTAGCGCCCAAGTTGTTAAAGAATTGTAGTTAGTCAAGCCTTTTTGAATGAGTTGAAGTGAACTTCAATAACACAGAAAGCTTCTGATGAGTCCCTGCAGAAGTAGCCTCATCAGGTTCTTTACTAATCATGATGTTGAGCTCCAGGGCAGCTTTCAAGTAGACCTATGATTGAGTGTTCCAGATTTGATGTAGTAAAAGGGCTATGGGCTGACATTTTTGTAAAATAACAATTTTCTTTTTTAGAGATGTCATCCATAATCAAGTTAATGTTAAGAGGATTATGGATGTTGAGAGGAAAAGACAATATGAACTCATAAGATTGTAAACGACCGCGCAGAAGGAGAGGTGACGAGAACGGCTCCTTTAGTACATTGCACGGTTGATACAAATAAAATATGAAAAGGATTAAATGAGTATAAGTGCCAGGAGGAAAAGAGATACACAACCAGAGTAGAATGTTTAAGAGAAGATGTGATAGCTGTTATCTACTATGTCTGTATTTATGTATATAACAGAGAGAGAGAGAGAAGTTTCCCTTAAGTCGTTCGCTACAAGCTCATTGACTAAATCTTTTCAGAAAGTATGAGATACTAAACCAGGCATGTTTCAGTCTTCTTAGACCTCCTCATTTCTTACCTTGGGAACTAAAGCCACTTGCTTCATGTTCATAAGAAAAAGAAAAAAGCTACGTAAAATAAAAGGTATTAGCATTCTTTTTTTTTTTTTGATGTAGAGACAATTTATTGAATACCTTTCGGAAGAGAATAGAAAATGTCACGGTTATAATTATAAATTTGGTTCAATTTCAGCAGCAATTAGTTTGTTTAGTCTCATCCAGCAAGTAAAAGAAAAAGAAAAAAAAAATGTAAGAAACGAATATTCTTTCCGTTATTTAACTATCAACCACAATGGTATTGTGTTTCTCTGACCTGGCCTTCCAATCCGACAATGTTAAATATTTTTATCAAAAAATCAAGTTGTTTTACGTTTAGTCATGAGATAAAATTGAATAATTTCTCTTAACTTTGGCGAAATGGCTATCTAACTTCGCAGGCATGTAAAATATCAATCAGTTCAAAGTTTTCTCTCATTTAACCTTTGAGGGGAGAGGGGGAGGGGGGAGAAAGGTTAATTTCTCTTATTTTACAAAAATTGTGATTTAATCCCATCGGTTTGGAAGATACAGAACCCATCCAAAGAGAATTCCGAGAAAAAGATCATTCCTTATAGTGCTTAATAGATAAATATTGGTTTTTAACCGAAAACAAACTTTTAAAAGATCGCCAGCCGGTGCAAGGTCAGGCCAGATATGGGGGCATATGCCGTTGCAGTGCATCGCTTCGTCCACCATTTATTAGTATTTGCTCAGGTCATCCAGGGCAACCCTCTGAGTGGTTCCCAGTCAATTTCCATCACCATGAAATACTTCCTCTTCCGCCATAACCGTGAGACATGTGGCCGACCGACAGAAGCTGTCGCCCTAGCCGGATCCTCAGAAGAGGAAACAGTCTAAGTTGATGCTCCCGGATCATATAAGTAACAGGACACATCTCAGTTTCTAACTATAGTCGTTGGTTGGAAACGAATTCCAACAAATAGTAGTCCATTATTCTGCAAAGAGTCCTGGTACTGAAAGAGTTCAGGTGGCCTCTTTGGGGGTCCAGACAGTTCCAAGTCTCGCAACTTAGCAATACAAGGAAAACCAGAGACCTGAACTTTTTGTCAGCATGCTCAGATATCGGCAATCGGTGCCAAACAAACAAATTGCTGCTGAAATTTAACACAATCATAGCAATGAATCATTTCATGTTTTCTTACTTTGGAAAATACTGAGTAACTTGTCTTACTCAATAATAAAAAAAATGAATGAATTAAATGTTTCCATTCACTACGGACAACAAAAATCACATTGGTCTACTTCCATTATCGAATAGTTCTATAATACTGGAATAAGAAGATACTCATTTCTAGACCTCCGAACAACAAAAATGTGCTAAAAGCAAACAGCAGTGGTGAGGACTGAATGGGGAAAAATTTCAGAATTTAAATTTAAGAAAGGCGTTAGGCAAGGTTGTATGCTATCCTCTAAGCTATTTAACATACTCTGAGAAAATTTTCAGAGAAGTAGAAGACATGCCAAGTTTGACAATAGGAAGTATGGATATCAACCCTGTATATGCAGACAGTACTGCTTTAGTAATTTTTAATACAAATGATCTAATAGCTTGAGTAAATGACAAATGAATTTCTCATGGAATGGAAATGAAAGGGAAGAAAATTAAATCAAAGGCAAATCATAAAAAATAAATATTACAATTGAGGAAAAGCCAATTGAATACACATCAATGATAACTATACTTCGAATATATACAATCAGAAAATAAGGAAATGCGATGAAGAAAACAGGAGAATTTGGAAAAAAGTCAAACACTAAGAAAGATTAATATCAAAACTACAAAGAGATTGTACACCTTTTAGAACATTGTCATTTTATAAGATTTTGCTGGCAAATTTTTAAATTAACATAAATATTTATTTACATGAAAGAAAATTACCAGAGAACTTGCATCTAATTCTTCCAAATCTTTCTGTTAAAACTGTATTGAAACCATTTGTGAGGATTTTTTTTTTTTTTTTTTCATCACAGCAACTGGTCGCACACAAGGTTTAACAGAATCTACTGAAGCAAGCCAGCATGCTTGCAGCATTACCACGGGCGATGGCAAGGTTAAGGCGTTGAGAAAACCAAGTGCCCTCACGGGCATCACCTGATACCTCGATGAGGCAAGCTACCAACGTTGACAATAACTTTATACATCATCATCATCATTTAACGTCCGCTACACACACACATATATATATATATATATCTATATATATATTGAAAAGATCCATCTATATATATATATATATATATATATGAGCGTGGCCGTTTTCGTGCGGGTAACACGTAAAAGCACCCACTACACTCTCTGAGTGGTTGGCGTTAGGAAGGGCATCCAGCTGTAGAAACTCTGCCAAATTAGATTGGAGCCTGGTGTTGCCATCCGGTTTCACCAGTCCTCAGTCAAATCGTCCAACCCATGCTAGCATGGAAAGCGGACGTTAAACGATGATGATGATGATGATGATATATATATATATATATACAAAGAGATCATGAAGGTGTTATGTATGGCCCACTCTACGAAATGAAGGACCATTAATTAAAGT
This sequence comes from Octopus bimaculoides, assembly GCF_046866305.1. Taxonomy (NCBI): domain Eukaryota; kingdom Metazoa; phylum Mollusca; class Cephalopoda; order Octopoda; family Octopodidae; genus Octopus; species Octopus bimaculoides. Next base: position 41,962,588 of record NC_142931.1, on the reverse strand, counting down.
AATATAAAATAGCTTGTAAGCTTTTGTAGTGTGGGTATATTTAAGACTTCTGAGAATATCATGGACAAAACGCAAAAACCAATAATGAAGTATTGAGATTGGTAAAAACTAAAAAAATTTTGTTCGAAACGTTAAAGAGAGTAAACTATATCTGGAACTGTTAATGGAAGGCAAAATGAATAGGAAGGTTAAAAAAAAAAAAGAAAGAAAGAAAGAAAGAACGAAAGAAAGAAAGAGAGGGAGAGAGAGACAGAAAGAAAGAAAGAAAGAAATAAAGAGAGAGAGAGACAAACCAAGAACCTATATGGATGGATAATATCAAGGGCGTAAAGAATACGTACACCACCCATTTTCGGCGTAACAAAAACCCTAACCCTAAACACCGGCTGTACGTATTCTTTACTTTCGTCATATCAAGAACTGAACAGATCTGACATGCAGTGAATGTATAAAATAGTACAAGACTGAGATGGAGATCCATGGTTTTCAACCTGCTTGAAAGCAGACGATACCTGATGACGATGCTTTTTAATAGCATACCTTTTAACGCTGCCTGCGTTAACACAAGCACTTTTGATTAAAACTAAATGCCAACATAGTTTTCGGACACTGGGCATCTAAGATTACATTATCTAATGTGCCCTTTCTTTTTTAAAGACCGTAGAGTGACTTGGAAGATATTTGCGTACTGTTGCTAGCAGGTCTACTGATCACGTATAGGTTCTATACTTGGTTGCGTTGCATTTTGTTTTTAATCAAGAATGCTTTTTTATTTTGGTTACGAATATTCTTAAAATGATTTCTATTATTTTACTTCTTAAACAAAAATTATATATTTTCTGCTGAATAATGGCATATTTTTACCAAAAAACAAGCAACAAAAAGAAAAGACATTTCGAACAGCGGCGTTTTAGCAGATAGGTCCGTTGAGTTACGTCCCTTTACGCCCACGAAGTGAAATTAAAAAAAAAAAAGACCTACACTGTAAGTCGGTCGCCCCTAAAAAAAATCCCTGCAGCGAAAAAACGTCGACCGCGGCCAAGCAGAAGGAAATAAAATCTGGAGTCGCGAAACAAATACCGGCTTAGTTTTTGTGGAGTTTAAAAAAAAATTTTTTATGTTAGTCTTAGAGAAATGATATTTACTATTTCAAAATCTTTTATATAATCTGCTATTTACAACAGACACACTCATTCATTATTACATAGAAAATATATGCACATATGTTAGAAATTTAAAGAAAAACAAAACTTTTTAAATGGAACTTTAAAAAAAAAAGAGAGAGAAAGAAAAAGAACGTACTACGAGTATTCAAAATATTTTATTAAATAAATAAGATGAAACATGTGATGGTTTTCGAGAATTTTCTGCGAATAATGGTAATTCCGGAATTTGCAATGAAGTGAAATTTGCAGATATTAATGTATATTTTTTTACAAATGGAGAAAATTGAGATTATGAAAATATATGCCAATTTCTAGTATTTCATGAGATTTTAAAGAACAGATTTCATTTTCTTATATGTGTGTGTGTATGTGTGTCGCTTCTCGACTTTTTTTGCTTAGATCAACATGTAGTATATAAATTAAGAACATATATCCCCGATGACAAAATAAATATATAACTGTCGGTAACTGGGGATGTTTTAGAAAAACAAAATCTCAAGTCAGTTTCCTCTAAAACGGTGCGAATAACCTGATTTATTGGGGTTCGATGAGATCTTTGATAATGACTTGTAAATAACATGTCACGAGGTGTCAGGCTTATGATATTTCAAAAGAGAAAAAAACTAATCTAACCAGTTTTATACACAATAATATAAAATATGATGAATATTTAGATGTCTGTTTTTGTTCCTTTTCGCTGTTAATATTGATAAACCATTCTTACAAACACGAGTTGAATTTTGCCGGACATAAGCCACATACATATACATAGGTGTGTGTGTGTGTGTGCAGTGTATTTTTTTTAATATCAAATTACTATAGTTTTCGATATTCAAATCATATCACATTTCAGCGAAGTTATATAAACAGATCTTTCAATCTTGAAAACACTGAATAATATTAAACAAAAACAAAAAAGTAAGAAACAGTTATTTTCAAAATAGTATCAAACAAGGAACTTATTTAAACCAATGTAAGTGTTATTCTAATATAATATAATAAATAGTTATACCTATATACAGAACATTCAGAAACACGATGACACGAAACATAGGGAAGAGGTTTGTTTTTGTAAGAAAGGTGTCGTGTCTAAATAATCAACTAAACGAATTAATGACAGTAATAAGGAGGAAAAAAATTCTATTCCTTATCTAAACATACAATTTATATTTCTAATGGTAGGTATGTTAGGTTACTAAGAAGAAAACAAGACCTGTCATTTGTTAATTAAATTCTAAAATTTGTTACACGACGATCCAAATAACAATAATAGATGAAACCAGGTGATTCGATTTGTATATGTGTAATGTGTATCTATGTTTCTAGTCCAACGGATATCTTACCTGCAGATATTCACAAGATTTTTCCGTTGTACAGTCCATTGCCTGATAGCCAATGCTTTTCGGCGAGATGACGCTGCAATATCCATGTTAGCAGCTCTCAGCTTCCCTTAAAACGTACAGTCCTGCTAATAATTGCGCAGGTGATTTACAAAACCACCCCAACAACCAGCCGACTAATTGTTCACTACACAGTTGTCGTCATGCATTGATTAAATACAAGAACTGTAAAATATTATCTATGATAATATATTCAGACGTCCTTATCTTTGTCTTACTCTTGTATCAGCAGTGATGCGGGGTAAGAGAGAGAGTAAGAAAGACTGGGAGTGAGAGAATGAATGATTGCAAAGGAAGAGTGCGTCTACAGCGGGGGGAGGCGGGTAGAATTGGAGGATGAGTAAGAGGAATAGAGAAAGTAGAAATGGTATTAACTCAATGAAGAAATTCTTTTATTACGTAAAATGATATTTAATAAATTCTGGATTATTTTTTAGACATAGATTTACCGTTATTCATTGGAATTTTAATGTAAAATTTATATTTTCTTCCGGAAAGTGAGTGTATTGTTTTGTTTTTTTTATTTTTTTTCCGATTACTGTAACAAAATTTTTTTTTTCAAATTGTCATACTAATGAACCAACTATCTTATACATATTTATTATCATCATCATCTTCACCAGCATCAGCAGCATCGTCGTCGTCGCCGTCGTCTTCGTGATCGTCGCCGTCATCATCATATTGTCATCACCGGCTCTACTGCCATCATCATAATCTTCGTGAGATATTAAGTCTATTCGTGGCCGTTTGACCTACAAGAAATAGCAGCCAAATAACTTTCAAATCAATCTCCGCTGTTTTAAATAAAGAAAACAATAGATAATGTAAATCTTCATAAACAAGAAAATAAGATGATCATGGAAAGAATGGTTTTTTGATTGTAGGTTTTCTTGATCGAGGTTAACCAGGGACTAAACAGTAACGATACTATCATCATATCCATCTGTATATTATTCCTACTCAACATTATTATAACTGTCATCGTTATTTTCTTTACCGTTGTCATCATCATCATCATCATTATCATCAATTAACCTCTTTCTCATTGCTGTCATTTCGTCATCACCACTACCGCCGCCGCCGCCACCACCAACAGTAACATTAATACCGCCTACATTCTTGTCATCAATGCTGCCATCGTAATTCACAATTTAAAATGTATAAATCAAAAATTGAATGAAATACCAACAAGTAAATATTTTGAATCAAATTTTTTTTTAATCCATGAAAATGTGTGTACTATTGTTGTTGTTGTTACTGCTGCTGGTAAGGCTGCTGCCATCACAAGATGTACTTGTGAGGAAACCATTAAAAATCAATATTCTGACGAAATATCGATTAGCATAAATCTATAAAAGGCAAAATAGATCTTTAGCAGCGTTTTCAAATTTTGGGGTTACGATCCATAAATTGTTTCGGGTGGTGAAAGGTATATTCTTGGATTCGTGGGCGAAATGTGTATAAATTAAACATTTCTGTGGTTTTGTTCAATCCTTGTTGATGGATGGCACAAGGCTATACATTTGCAGGAGATGGGTACAGTTGACTGAATAACTAGTGCTCATTTTTCTCACAGACACCCTCAAGGTGGAAGAGTTGAAAGGTAAAGTCTACTGCAGCTAAAATTTAAGTGGGTATGAAAAGCACAATAGTGTAGACCATATCGTCCGACATTCTACTGTTTTTGTACTTCAAATATTGATGTTTTATATAAGCATTAAAGCCTTCAGATTTTGTTTAAGGAGGAGAAATTCGAAAAATGTTTATTACGCTTTATTAAAATTTTCGGTGTTTTTTTTTTGTTTTTTTTTAAGCAATAATGGTGTACGCGAAAATTTTCAAATAGAATGGAAACCAGGTCAAAGACTCAGTTTATGAAAACTGATTGTCGCACCAAAGCAGCTGCCACAAACTTTATATATTGATTTTTTTTTTTGTATGTGTTAGGGTGGGCGATGTAGGCACGAAGTCAATTTTTATTTAGGATACACTTGATGAAATCGTACTCGGTATTTTTTTTTTGTACTTATTTTCTTCGACCTGAAGGAAATAAAAGTCAAAATCGTTTCTAGTTGGGGTTTAAACCACTTGTGGGCAACCTGCAGCACACTGGCATCAAGCGGTTCGTGGGACTTTCTGAATGGCACAGCTAACGAAAGGTTACCTTCATTTTTCTTTTAATAGTGCGACCCGTCTGATCATGAGCCATGTTTAATGCAGCCCACTTCTTGTAAAAGGTTTGCCCACGCTCGATTTAAACTTAGAACTTATAGGTACAAAACTAAAATAATTTAAACTGGTATATTGCCTTTTGATCGTCTTTGAAGATTTAGTCATTGTCATTACTTGGAGAACTGCGCTGATGGTTTGTATCGCGTTACCATTGCTACTTTTAGAATGGCAATCACAATAGGCAGCAAGAGAACCAGTCGCGGTCCGTCTATAGACACTGCGGAACTGTACCCCCGCTCCATTTCCACTCGATATTATCGATAACATTCAATATAATGAGTCCTTTTTTCTTTAATTTTTTCTTTATACTTGTACATTATATAATCCTTAAGCTTAATGTCAGTAGCCATCACCTAGTTTATGAAAAAAATACAAAAATCCTTGTATAGAACTGTGCGCTTCACACTTCCAGCGACGCGATGTTTGCCTGTTGTTTCCATGCTCACATGTCCGAGATAGGAAGCTTCACGCTAGGGAGAGAGAGAGCACTGCGTGAACAACAGTGCCAGTGAAAGGTAGTGTTTATTTTTGATTCCATATGTGTTGTGCTTAAAAACGTGTTTATATTCTTGAATGTGATAAGGTGTAGAATTAGATTATTATCCTGCTTCTAGCTTCAGTGTTGCTGCCAGGATATGAAAAATAAGGCTGATTTCCGCCCCTCTTATTTTGTGATTTAAGGGGTTGGGTTGAAAAACTTGGGTTAATTCGCAGTGAAGTTCAGTGAACAATTTAAACACACTACTAGGCAGTGGCTAAAACGCGAACCGATCAAGTTTATGTATAAATATTATTTTTATATATTTGTTTCCTTTTACACAATAATAAAACAACGGCTAAAAATTTTCAGAATCAACACTCCCACTAATTTTATCAACGAGACCTCCATAATTGACGAGTGTTTCAATAATTTACTGAACTGAGTGAAAACTCTTCTAGTGAGTCAAGTTTAATAAGGGATAGGCTTTGCCATGTACACTTACTAGATAGATACACCACAAAAAGGCAATGTTTTCAAATATCTCCTTACAGCTTCATGTGCACCAAATGTTTTGACTTAAAAGGGAATATTGCCCTAAAACTTTCATCGTTGAGAAAAAGGAAAAAATTGTGGTGATCGTTATTTTCTCAGGGGACTTAACGATCTAAGTATTAACATAAACAAGGGAGTGAACGATGTAAGTATTAACATGAGAAGGATCGGATTAAGGTCAACTAATGCCCTAAGCGCAGCCCAACAATGGTACCATCTCGATCCTCCCATTGTCTAACTGACAAGGCATTAAGATATAATAAATGCTGAATGTAAAATAGATTTGAATTTTTTCTCTTCCTGGCCACTGCCCATGTCAGATCCCAATCATTACCTGTTTTTAATTTTCTTTTCTTTTTTAGCAGTCGACAATTTAAGAAAATGATCTACTTAAACTAAAGAAAAATACAAATTGTTAATAATAATAATAATAATAATAATAATAATAATAATAATAATAATAATAATAAGGATCTTTTTTAAAACGGGGGCCACATTTTTCATTAATGTTTTACGTAGTGTTTTTGGTACCGAAAGACTTTCAAACTTTGTATACTTATCTATTTTGTGTTATAGAACAGAAAAATACTTTTGTATTCGAATTTATTTCATGTAAAAAATTGTCTTATTTCGATAATTTCAACCATTCACTGACAAGTATTCAGTTGTTTACATTTACTCCTTTGGCTCATTAAGCGATGTAAAGCGTATTTAATCTCCATACCTTCGTTTTATTTGCTTTTTTCATTTTAAATTTGCTTTAACCCTAACCCTAACCCTAACCCTAACCCTAGGGTTAGGGTTAGGGTTAGGGTTAATTGTTTCAGAATCGTTTGTTTATGTAGTCGGCACTTAATGTATATCGGCTGAATGGACGTCAGTGATTGGTTGAAATTACAGAAATACGACAACTTTAACATGGAATAATTTATGGATTTCTTTTTTTTTAAAGAAGACTAAGAGAAAAAGATGTTTTATATGACACATTCTACCAGTGTTCCAAGTTTCAAAGTGTTTCGTTAATGAAAAATGTGGCCGCCGTTTTAAAAAAGATCCAATAATAATAATAATGATAATAGTAATAATAATAATAATAATCCTTTCAGATCTTTTTTAAAACGGGGGCCACATTTTTCATTAATGTTTTACGTAGTGTTTTTGGTACCGAAAGACTTTCAAACTTCGTATACTTATCTATTTTGTGTTATAGAACAGAAAAATATTTTTGTATTCGAATTTAATTCATGTAAAAAATTGTCTTATTTCGATAATTTCAACCAATCACTGACAAGTATTCAGTTGTTTATATTTACTCCTTTGGCTGATTAAGCCATAGCTTCGTTTTATTTGCTTTTTTCATTTTCTTTTTTTTTTCTTCGTTTTATTTGCTTTTTTCTTTTTAAATTTGCTGTTTTACCCTAACCCTAACCCTAACCCTATCACCGATAGAATTGTTTCAGAATTGTTTGTTTATGTAGTCGGCACTTAATGTATATCGGCTGAATGGACGTCAGTGATTGGTTGAAATTACAGAAATACGACAACTTTAACATGGAATAACTTAGGGATTTCTTTTTTTTTTTTAAGAAGACTAAGAGAAAAAGATGTTTTATATGACACATTCTACCAGTGTTCCAAGTTTCAAAGTGTTTCGTTAATGAAAAATGTGGCCCCCGTTTTAAAAAAGATCCATGCACTGGGGTCGATGTAATCGACCCACACCCTTCCCCGAAATTTCAGGCCTTGTGTCTATAGTAGAAAGGATGGATCTTTTTTAAAACGGGGGCCACATTTTTCATTAACGAAACACAAAACATTAATGAAAAATGTGGCCCCCGTTTTAAAAAAAGATCCCAGTGCATAACTAGTACCTATTTTATCGATCCCGAAAGGATGAAAGGCAAAGTAAACCTCGGCGGAATTTACTCAGAACGTAAAGACGGACAAAATGCCGCTAACTATTTTGCTCAGCGTGCTAACGATTCTGCTGGCTCACCGCCTTAATAATAATAATAATAATAATAATAATAATAATAATAATAATAATAATAATAATAATAATAATAATTTGTTTGCTTCAGGAGCGTAAAATAAGGGTAACATTACAAAGACAGTTTACAATCTGTGTGGGGTTTATATATAAGATGAGGGGAAGGAAGAGAGATGAGATAAAAGTATACATAGTATACGAAATATGAAAATACACCTATTATGTAGTCCTCCTCTTAAAGAAGAACTTCCAGCTAGAGCCAATCAAAGAACTCCACAGATCCAAGATCACCTTGACTACTAAGAACACAAGCCGTCACCCAACTGTGGTTCTCCAATTTATAGGTACATGCTTAGAGTAGGTTCATTGACTCTAACCACTTTTGCCATAGTTACCCACCATTTGACAAATTCACTGGGAGCACTTCCCTCTCTGCCCTCACGGGGTAATAGGACCTTGACCGAAGAGGAAAGTATCTGTTCTCATTCCTTTCAGCTTCGTTTACCATACAACTTCTTTCACCATAGCCATTATACAGAGAAAAACCGCATGCTCTGCCTTGTTAAATGTGGGTAGTAGGGCGAATCTCGTGACGAATTCGGCCAATAGTTAGATTTATCCTATATGCAACAACAGCTGTTCTACATAACTCCATAAGACAGCAATGCTCGGATATGGCACGAATGCATGCGATTTCATCGCTCGGTGCACATCTCGGGCAGTCCCGCTCAGCAGTACTTACGTGCGCGAAGTGTTTATCTCGAACTAGCAGTGCTCCTTAGTATCACTGCCAGGCTAGAGATTTCTGGAAATTATCCACGGTGGTCTCCAGCCTGAAAGTCCCCCGAAAAAGACCAGCTAGTTCGGTCTCGTCGACGCCTAGAGTTCTCCCGAGAACGTCATCGCTCTTATCCATTTCTAGCCCTCTCTCTAAATTACTAAAATCGAACTTCTTCCAACCGCATTGCCCGATTGGTAGAGAGTAGTGTGCACCTGTCGACTCACTAAGTTCTAGGCACCTAATTTTTTTCTCTTTTTTTTTTTTGTGGGTAGGTGGATGGGTTTGTTGCAGAACCGCGACCCTGTTAAAGAGATGAGCTGCGAAAAAAAAAAAAAATTTACAAAAGGAAAATACACAGATTCATCACCTGCAAGTGGCGCAGGCTCAGCGCGTGTCTGCGAATCAACAGCCTCGGTGAGTTAGCCTGCATCCAAATTGGCTTGCTTTTAGGATTGCTACCAGTGGCGATGATCAGTTATAACGAAGGCTTTCGACAGATTTAAATTGACCAGAGCCCCACCATCGCCACATTTGTTACTTACTCTTTCTATGATGTATCGGATAAGGTGAAAGTTATCATAAACGGATCTGTTGAGAGATCTCAGGCGTTTGTACTTCACCGAAGAAACCTCCTACGATAAACGACAACCTCTTTGTTCATACCTTGGTCAAAATTTTAATCTCTACATTTAACAGAGTTAAGGACCAGAAATTATCTATATCTCCTTTGTTAGCATTCTTTCTCAGTAGCATTAAAACGACTCAGCTCACAGAAGTGGAATTTTCCCGTTTTGCTACCAGTTGCGATAGAGGTCGCCAAGCAGATCTGGTATAAACTCATAGACAGACCATTCAAACCGGGCGATTTGTCTCTTGCGCAACTACTCAATAACACTTGCATTTCAGGTGCTGATATTGGCCTTTCACAGTCCTTGCCTCTTCTGTTAAGAGCCGCTGAGATCGTCTAGGTAGGCACTGAAGTCCATAATCGTCTCTAACCTATTGCTTACTCAGAAGAGTTGAGCAAAGTGCTGTTGGAACGCCGCCTACATCTGCTTGGAACTGAGTAGAACGCGCCTATCCTGGTCCGTCAAAGACTGAATTGTGACTTTGGTGCCACCCTGCACCTCCACCACCTGTGCCCACCGAACAGCTTTTGTTCTTTCTTGTTTTAGCGCACGAGCTTTAGCTCTGATAATGCAACCTTGGTGTTTCGCACTGAAGCAATGGTCGAAGGCCATTCTTACTACAGCTCGTTGCTTGCAATGCCATTTCTACTTGCTTCTTCTACTTTACTTACTAGCTCCTCTTCTAATGTATTTCTTTCTATTACTACTCCATTACTAAACGCTATCGATTCATATTTAATTACCGTTTTCAGGACTCCCTATAACCTATTGTTGACTATTGCTCCTGTCAAATGTCACTTGACTAGCTGACAATCCGGTCTCTAGTCTTTTCGCGTCGGGAAGGACGCATTCAAGTTCTAGTATCCGGTCCCTCTCTATTAGTTCTAAGTTGATTGCGTAGATTACAAATTTGTGAAGCCCTCACCACTCTCCAAAACATGTGGACATTGTACAGTTGACACATGTTACATTAGCTTGCAGTGCCAGGTTTAAAATTTCATCATCAAAACACAACCAACACTGTTCTGAGTCAACGAAAGAAATATCAGCAAAATCTCCCTCGAATCACACCCAACCATCAAAAAGGACTGGGAACACAATACTTCGCAATAAGGGGTTATGGTCACAACTGTCACGCTTTTGATCATTGGAATTGAGCTGAAGTTAATTAACAGCACTACAGATGGAAATGGGTTTCTAGGAATGTATGTCAGAACTGATTCATGATTTGTAATAACCACTTGAAGTCACTTATGCTATTTATATCCTTTTCTACTCTAGGCACAAGGCCCAAAATTTTGGGGGAGAGGGGCCAGTCGATTAGATCGACTCCAGCACGCAACTGGTACTTAATTTATCGACCCCGAAAGGATGAAAGGCAAAGTCCACCTCGGTGGAATTTGAACTCAGAACGTAAAGACAGACGAAATACCGCTAAGCATTTCGCCCCGCATGCTAATGTTTCTTATTTCTTTATTGCCAACAAGGGGCTAAACATAGAGGGGACAAACAAGGACAGACAGAGGGATTAAGTCGATTACATCGACCCCAGTGCGTAACTGGTACTTAATTTATCGACCCCGAAAGGATGAAAGGCAAAGTCGACCTCGGCGGAATTTGAACTCAGAACGTAACGGCAGACGAAATACCGCTAAGCATTTCGCCCGGCGTGCTAACGTTTCCGCCAGCTCGGCGCCTTACTTATGCTATTTATATCAGAAGAAACCATAAATTATATCCAGAACAAAACATGTAACAATTAAAGATGATAACACTCATACATTCGATATCGAATCGAATTCAAAATCCCACCCAACAAACAACATTCAAAATTTTTTTATGTCCCACTTTCAGTTTGTTTTATTTTCCCGGTAGGATTTAAAAATAGATTGAAGTGCCAGATGTTCCAGTGAAGAATTAATTAATCTAGTCATTCATAATTATTTGTATCAATGACAATAAAGTTCATGTCGACATAATGTCTTTGGCTAAGATAGTGTGTTATTAGCAACTAAGATGTCTTGAATATGGGAAGTTTTCTTTCCTTAATAATGGTTTCTAATATAGGCATAAGGCCTGAAATGTGGGTGGAGGAGTTAGTTCATACTATCGATCGATATTTGACTGCTGCTTTATTTTGTCGGCCTCCGAAGCAAAGCTGGCCTCGGTGAGATTTAAACTCAGGACGTAAAGAGCCGCAACTATTTACCGCAAGGAGTTTTTTTTTTTTTCCGACGCTAACGATTCGGTCAACTCACCATACTCTTTCTTCCATAATAAAAGTTTCAAATTCTGGAGCAAGGCCAGCAATTTTAGAGGCTGAGTAAGGTGAGTACATCAACTCAAATGCTCAACTGGTACTTATTTAATGGACCCTGAAATGATGAAAAGCAATGTCAACTTCGAAAGCAGTTGAACTCAGAACTTAAGGAGCCGGAAGAAATGCCGCTAAGTATTTTGTCCAACGCGCTAATAATTTTGCCTGATCGATACCTTTCTCTTCCGTAATAATGAAAAGGAAAAAATATAAATATCATTAAATGAAGGATATTAATTAATACTTTCTACTACAAAGCCTGAAATTTTGGGGGGTGAGGGGAGCCAGTCGATTACATCGTCCGCAGTATACAACTGGTACTTAATTTATCGACTCCGAAAGGATGAAAGGCAAAGCCGACCTCGGCGGAATTTGAACTCAGAACGTAAAGACACACCAAATACCGTTAAGCGTTTCTGCCAGCTCGACGCGTTGTAAGCTATTATTTAAGGTTGATCAATGTGTTTAAAACATTGATGTCTTTTCTCGAGCATTTCATTAGCTTTCTAACAGCCGTTGACGGTCCTCTAAGCCAGTAATTAGGGTTAATACTTTCAAGTACAATTAGATTAAATAAACGAATGGCTAATGTGACACCAAGCTACCCAAAAGCTTGAAACACATATAGGAAGTCATCATTATTGTCATGCAGCATTTTGTTTTCCTCTGTAATATTAGTCAATAATCTTCTGGCATCAGATTTTGTCTATCACATCAGATTTTTGAGATATCTTTAATTTTGCTAGAAACAACTATTTAATGCTTATAAAGGAAGAATTAAACACATGTAGATGCAATTTTTAATAGACAATATATCATTCTTTTTTTCAATCAAAACACAAAGTTGTGGGAGTAAATACACATTAGCATATAAGAATTAAGCTTGGTTATAACAAAATATGAATACAAAATCTATTCGTTGTGGTAATTCATTCTGATCATCTTATTACTGCAAGAACTTCCTCTTTTTTGACAATCCCTTGTATACAGCTTCTGGAATGTCTCTCATCAAGCTCCAGCAGTAATCTACCATCATGCCTGAGTCCCATTGACCTTGGTAGCGTTCTTCCATTACTTTTACATTTTGATGAAAGCGTTGACCTTGTTCTTCGCAAACATCACCCAAGTTCTCTGGAAACTCACCCAAGTGACTGTGTAAGTAGTGCAATTTAACGATCATTCTAGATTCAAGTGCTTACAGACTCAAGAGCAGCCACTCCACAATTTCTTGGTAGTTGTCAGCTTTCCTGTTTCCAGGGAAATTCCGTACCGCATCAGAGAGGGCATTCCAAGCTCTAGACTCCGCCGCACTCATAGCTGTAACAAAATGTGGATCCCTGAGGAATGTTCTTATTTGAGGTTCATCAAATATTCCGGCCGTCTTCTTCTTCTTCTTCTTCTTCTTCTTCTTCTTCTTCTTCTTCTTCTTCTTCTTCTTCTTCTTCTTCTTCTTCTTCTTCTCATTACTGAGACTTGGGAAGGTTGTGCATAAATATTTGCAGCTGTGATCAAGAGCTTTGATGAATTGCTTCATTACACCATGTTTCAACACAGGTTTTGTTCTGGTCTCCAAGTGCTACTTTAATGTAAGCAAGATACGCTTGTATTGGAGAGTTAAGACACACACACACACACACACACACACACACACACACACACACACACACACACACACACATATGCCAGAGTAAGCAGACAAATGTGAAACAAGGTGGAAAAATAGCACTCGAATACCGGAGGTAGAGTAAATATACTTTATTAATAAAGCTTTGAAGACATCACAAAAACTGTTACTCTGAGTTTCACGTTGACAGTTTTGGTTGAGAATCTTCACCAAAACTGTCCGGCGAACCGAACATGAAACTCTGAGTAACAGTTTTTGTGATGTCTTTGCAGCTTTATTAATAAAGTATAGTATATATTTAGTCAGTTCAAATAAACAATCAATTAAAGTAAACGAATTCAATTAACGGACAACAAGAGGACGTGCACAAGAAATGTATTAGTTTGACACTCGGTGAAAGGAGAGAGTATGACGTTTCGAGTATAACTCTTCGTCGGAAAGGAGAAAGAGGAAAGTCCAAAGAAGGAAAAGAAATCGACAACAGCACGTGTTTAGTTACATTGCTTTATAATGTAGTTTGAGTTTATACCAGTACATGATTTACAGAAGTTATATTTCTGTTGAAGTATAAGAAAAAGAATTTCTAAGCTACGAAGAAAGATTTTTGCCTTATTTTTAAAGACTCTAAAGAGGTATGTTGATATCTCATAACTTGGTATCTGGTGACAACGAAAAGCTAGTAACTATGATTAGTGTGGAAGAGATTTAAGTCATGTATGAAAGTGTTAAAAGTAGGTTTATGATCAGTAGCGGACTTGGTAAAGATTTTAGTGTATAAATGTGTACCCACCAAAACCTTAACCTCGGCTTTCGTTACTTCACTCTAGTTTTTAATGAAATAACAAATGATATGTAATACATGATAATGGGAAGAACATATCGTAGTGGTAGATCGAGTAAAACATAAGGAATTTTCTGTAAGCTGACTACTCGTTGAGTAACTATAGAAGTTAAAAAATTTGGATGAATAAGTTGGATCAAAAGACCTAATCAACACGTCAGGACAAACGAGGAAATACAAAATGGGTATTGAAAGCTACCTAACTGCTAAAACACTGAGAGTTTCAGGTGAATTAGATGCAACTGACATAAACAGCCACGAACTGAAACTAATAAACTGATCACTCAACTTGTTGGTGTTGCGTAGTGCCTGATGAGGTAAACTTATGGCGCGATCCATTTTACTAGTTATACCACATCTCTACCTGTTGAAGACCATAAGGAATATTCCAACAGTAATGAATCATAACGGTGCAATGAGATGGCCAGGACATAATACATTGCCCAGTCTATTCCCATACGCCCTTAGATTCTGTTTATGGTCAAGGTCGGATGAGAAAAATGAACACGGCACCCCAGCATTTATTGTTGGTAGTGTACATTCCGGCACAGTGTTTGGAGCCAGTGTGACTATTGACGTTGCATCTACCTCTATATATGTTTGTGTTCGTCGTACATGTGACGGGGAGAGATCCTACTTTTAAGATGTACTTGCTTTCTGGAACGTGATATATGAGACTGGGCATTTGGGGATGGTTTTTCGTGAAGTGACAGGCAGTGTAGAGGCCGAAGCTTGCTAAAATAACAAACTGCACTTTCCGTATGTCCAGGTGGTATTTCACTTTTAGTATTTCGTTTCGTTGTATTGGCAGTGTGCAGGTATGGTCTACATTTTGTGTCCTTTATAGTTTATTGAAATTTATTACGGAGAAATTGGGGAACCAGGTAGTCGTGGCTTAGTCTGTGATGGATCTAATATATTGTTCATACTTAATTTTGGTAGCCAAATGGGGTGTCTATGCCATGGTTATGCTAAGTATCTCTTTGCACCGTTTGTCTCTCTCTCTCTCTCTCTCTCTCTCTCTCTCTCTCTCGCTCAGTGTGTGTTTATGTGTGTGTGTGTGTGTGTGTGTGTGTGTGTTCTCTAGCTATGTCTTCTGCATGAATGTTGTGATGATGTATATAACCACAAGTATTTTTGTCTTCTGTGTGAGTGGTATGTTTATGCTGTTGAGTGTAATAACTGTTGCTAGTAATAAGAAACATAGGTTTGGTGGGTGCTACTTTAAGTCTGTTGCTGTGGAGTCAGATTTCTTGGTGAATTAAACAAATAGATTTCAAGTAGTTGTGCTGTGCATTTGCGTATGAGGTTTCTATACATTTCCTGGATGTATGGGATGGTTATGTACGTATAGATTGAAAACAGTGGATGAGAAAAAGGTCCCCTGTAGTACTCCATTAAAAAGACTATGAGTTCTTGGCGAGTTATCCTAGTGTACTACATAGGCTTCGCGGGCGTTTGCTGACCAGTGTTTTGAGTTGTTTCCTAAAGTGATGGTTAGTATGTTTTCTATGAGTTGGTAGCGGGGAATGGAGTCGAAAGCTTTGTTAATAATAGTGTTCGCTAGAATTTTATTACATTATTTACAATTGACGGATATTATTATTATTCAGGTCACTACCTGGAATCGAACTCGGAATCTTGGAGTTAGTAGCCCGCGTCTCTTAACCACTACGCCATATGCCCGTGGGCATATGGCGTAGTGGCGTAGTGGTTAAGAGCGCGGGCTACAAACCCCGAGATTTCGAGTTCGATTCCAGGCAGTGACCTGAATAATAATAATAATAATAATAATAATAATAATAATAATAATAATAATAATAATAATAACAACAACAACAACAACATCGAAAAATACCTTAGGAATAAGAACTCAGGTTCGAAATTTCCCCAAGACACCTGATGAAGGCTGGAGGGTATATCAGCCGAAACGTTGTGCTAACAACAAACAAGATGAGGACAAATATCCGTCAATTGTAAATAATGTAAATAATGTACATAATTCCTCATCTCTTAAATATAGAACAGAATTTTATTATTTCTTTATTTTTTCTGCCATGTATTTTCTGCGGCAGATTTGTGAGCAGTGGTAGTTGAATGTTGTAGTCTGAATCCGTGCTGGGGAAGCTGCATAGGTTTCTGATGTCAGCTTCGTCTTTCTAAGATTTTTGAGGATGTGCATACAAGGATAATGGGTTTGAGTGGTGTTAATTCCTTTGGGCTTTACAATTATAATTTTGTCCAGCTTCCAGATTCTGGGAATTCGACAGTGTTGGTATGCACAACGGCTCATACATACATGCATACATGCATACATATACATACATACATACATACATACATACATACATAGCATCATGGCTTGGCTTCACCGACGAAGATTAGGAAGGCTGTTGTCCACGTCGTCTGCACGCTCGTTCATGGCTGATAAGGTCGATGCGGGATCGACATATCCGATTGCAGGGATGACAGACATATGGTTGTTCAAGGTCTGATGATGCAACAGTATTGTTTTTTCGTCTCTGACGTTTGTTTTCAAGAGAGGCACAACGAGAGATCTCAAAGGAGGAAACAGCGTTGCTGACAGTATGACGCCAAGCGACGCGGTCAGCTGTTACAGTGGACCACTCACGATAATCAATGTCACAAATGCTAAGGGTCTACTTCAAGCAGTCCTTGTAACGCTTCCTTGTTGCACCCTGTTGTGGTAGCCGATGGTGACCTCACCGTATATGATGATCCTAGGTAGGCGGTTGTCTTTCATCCTGTCAACGTGCATTCCTCAATGCAGTCGTCTCTTAAGTAAAATGGCTTCCTGGCTGGTGACTTTTGCTTTGAGGATCTCAGTGTTGGTTTTGTAGTCGTTGCAGTAAATGTTGAGGATGGTATGGAGGCAGCGTTGGTAAAAACGTTCAAGCAGTCTGAGATGATGGCAATTGGGGACCCAGGACTCAGAGCCATATAGAAGCGTCGTGAGAGCGACGGCCCTGTCGACACTGACTTTTATACTGAACTTAAGATGCTTGTTGTTCCTCACACGCTTGTACAGTCTGACAAATGTTTTGTTTGCCTTTGCAGGTCTGCTGTCAATTTCTTTGTCGATACTCGCATTTGATGAGATGATACATCCAAGGGAAGTGAAGTGCTGTACCGGCTTCAGTTCTGTTTCGGCAATGGTGATGCGAGTGGGCTGTACTCTTCCTGAAGAGCTGGTTGGTGTAGGACTTCAGTCTTTTTCAAGCTTACTTCCAGCCCGAAGAGCTGGGCGGTCTCTACAAAGCAGGATGTGATGCACTGCAGGGCTCTTTCTGTGTGCACGACAAATGCGGCATCATTTACAAAGAGGAGGTCCTGGATCAATTGCTCATGTATCTTGGTATGGGCCTGTAGGTGCTGGAGCTTGAAAAGACTGCCATCCAGAGGGTACCTGATGAAAACGCCGTCTTCAGCGTCGACGTCTGAAAAGAGTTGGTGCCAGGACACAGCCCTACTTTACGCCGTTGTTAATGGGAATGGCTCTGATATGTTACTGTTCAGGCGGCCTTGTCCTTGTTGGTCTTCGTGAAGCTGGATGATCATGGTTAGGAATTTTGAGGGACAGCCAAGTCAGTTTAGGATCTGCCACAGACCTATTCTGCTCACAGTGTCGAACGCTTTTGTCAGATCGACAAATGTTGTACAAAGTGCTTTGTTTTGCTCCCGACACTTTTCTTGGAGCTACCTGGGGACGAAAACCATATCTGTTGTGCAACTGTTGGCTCTGAAACCACATTGGCTTTCTGGGAGATAATTTTCGGCGATGGACAGAACAAGTCTGTTGAGGAGTAATCTTGCTAGAACGTTTTCTGCAATAGAAAGCAAGATAATCCCCTGGTAGTTTGAGCAGTCTGACTTTTCCCCTTTGTTTTTGTACAGTGTAATGATGACAGCATTGCAGAGATCTCGTGGCAGCTTGCCCTGTTCCCAACATGCGACGAGGAGTTCGTGTAGTTTAGCATGTAGGACAGGATCCCTACGCTTCCATATCTCTGGAGGTATGCCATCGACTCCTGCTGCTCTTCTAGTCTTCAGCCGGCCTATGGCAACTGTGGTCTCTTCCAGGGTTGGAGCCTCATCTAGTTCCATTCTGACTGGCTGCTGCTGGATGTGGAGGATTGTGAGAAGCGTCTGGCCGTCTGAGCTGCTCAGGGGACTCCGGACTTGATTTGTTGGGCCGTAAACTGCCTTGAGAGCTTCGTAGAACCCCACCCATCCGTAGTCACCAATATCTCAGCTGGGTTCTCCGTGCGACATTAGTCCACCACTCATTCTGAACTTCATGGAGTTTGCGCTGCAGAAAGCAGCAGGCTTGGCGAAAGGCCGCTTTCTTCTCTGGGCAGGACGGTTGTGCCAGGTATGTTTGGTAGGCAGACATATTGTTCTTTAGTAATTCCTGGATCAGTACATCGTTTTCGTCAAACCAATCCTTGTTCTTTTTCTTCGTAAACCCAAGGATTTCTACAGAGGTCTATAGGATGGCGGTTTCCAGTTGTTCTCATAGGATTCCTGGAGAGGGATCTGAGGGGCAATTGGATTGATCAAACTTTGCCTGTAGGCTTGCGTGGAAGTTTACATTCACTTCGTTTAGCTGCAGACCGCTAGTTTTGATTTTCTTGTTGGTGAGTCCTCTCTTTTTTGTTCGGGCTTGAAGTGGGGTTTGAGGTTGCAACGAACGAGGTGATGGTCAATATAATATTCTGCGCTATGCATCATTCTAGTGTGCATGACGTCAGACTGATCTCGTTAGCGCACTAGAACGTAGTGAAGGAGGTGCCAGTGTTTGGACCACAGATGCATTCAGATTGTTTTCAGACTGTCTCTTTGCTGGAAGATGGTATTGATGATGACGAGCTGATTTTCGGTGCAGACCTCAAGCAAGAGGCGCCTGTTGTCATTGCAGTTCCCAACCGCATGTTTTCTGAGGACTACTTTCAAGGTTTCCGAATCTCGGCTCACTCTGGCATTGAAATCTCCTAGGATTATGACCTTATCATCGACAGGGGTTTCCTGTAGGAGTCAGCACAGGTCTGAATAGAACTTGTTCTTGTTATAATCCAGCGTGAAGATCACCTCACCAATTTCTTTCGGCCAGGAAAGGTAGGCTGATCACCCACCGCTTTCCTTCATCCGGAGGAAAATGGCATTTTTTTTTTTTTTTTTTGTCGAAAGAGGTTGTGATGGACGCAATTAAATGAACTAGGGATAAGTTACACTTGGAAGTGAAGGTGAGGGCGGTGAGGAAGATGCAACTGTCCTATAAATTTGCTGAAACGGGTTAAGTATGACAAAATGGACTCCACGTGACTTGCCTTAAATGGTATGCGGATATGCATAGTCATTCAAAGATGAATGACTGCAAAATGAATGGCTGCAAAGATGAATGGCTGAATTTAAGGACTAAAGTCACCAAAATAAAAATTAAATTAAAAATAATAATGAAAACTACCTACAGTAAATGCTGAAACATTACTCTGAGAAATGCAAATAAATCCATGCTGATGAAACCCGATATTTCTGTCAAACTTAAAAAACTGTTTTAATGTGGGTAAATCTAAGTCTATCTATCTATCTATCTATCTATCTATCTATCTATCTATCTATCTATCTGTCTGTCTGTCTGTCTGTTTGTCTGTCTGTCTGTCTGTCTATCCGAATTTATAATATTAAATAATATATAAATATATATTTTTTTTATATGAATAAATATATTCTTTCATTCTCTTACTTGTTTCAGTCATTGGACTGCAGTCATACCTTGAAAGGCTTAGTTGGTTACATTGAGCCCAGTACTTAACTTTAAGCTTGGTACCACTGGACCAATATATATACGGATACAAAAACCTCCCCCATATACTCTGCTTTTCCTTTTAAGAAATACTTGATGGACAACTTTATTTGTTCGCAATGCTTCAGCATTGAAATTCTGCATTTCACTGAAGCATGAACTCAAATCTGGCGCAACGATTAGAGCCGAGGTTCTTGTTGATAACAAGTAACCCATCGTATTTTCTCTTGAAACTTCCAGCCTGATTCATACTCCAACAATCTGGAAGAGCACTTCTTTTCCTTTTCACACTTTTAGGAGCTTTATCACATGTTAAGGTTGAGGTTCGATTTTGAATCCATTTTTGTTTTAAAAAGCTATCACTCGCAGAAGTTTCATCTTGATTTTCCTCGGCTGTAATCGCTGCACAAAATTTGAACTTGATGTTTCTGAGAAATACAGAATTTGCAATACTGAAGCATTGCAAACAAATAAAGTTATCCAGTCATTATTTCACTTTTGTTATAAATGATGCTGATGACAGTCCTTCGTGTTCGAAGATAACGAGGAAGAGCGGCAAGCCTTCAGGTGGCTGTGTAAACCTCTCCTTCAACGACAGGTTCTGGTGCACTTGGGGCAAATATGTAAGCTTTGGTCAGATGGGGGTCATGACGATAACTCTCTCCTTCTTAAGCGTTTCTCATCCGATGCAGTTGCTCTTGCCTCCTCAAAGTTGTTTGCAGCAATCTGGATGCAAACTCCCCCTCCGCCTCACTCTGTGCTGTGACTCCCCCTCATTCTGTGAGGGGGAGTCTCTGCTGTCTCTTTTGTCTCCACTGAGCTCGTTGCAGGATTCGGCCTTCGGTATTCTGGATTTATTCATGTGTGAAATGTGATCATCTCATCTGAGCTGTTTGAACAGCAGTATGGCTTCAATGGTCGGGATGTATGGCTTCAATGGTCGTGATGACAACTGCCTTGTAGACTTTGATCATGGTGAATAGGTGCAGTGCACGGTTCTATAACACACGCTCCTACACACGTCCAAAGGCGGTGTTGGCTTTGAGAATGTGGTTGTCAACATCTTTTTCACAGGTTGCGTATTAGAAATAACGCTCCCCAGGTAGGTGAAGTGCTCGACTGCGTTGAGAGGTATCCATCCATGATGATTTGCGCTGGTCGGTATGTGGCTCATGGCAGTTTCTGGAACAGTACTTCAGTTTTCCTCAGACTGATGGTGAGGCCATATTAAGTCGTACTATTAATATATTCTACTGCTAAATTTACAACTAAGAAGTGCTGTACGAAACAGTTATCAATTTCTCATAGAAACTAATCAATCTATCCTGAGATATGCGAAACAATCGAAGCACCTAAAGCTACGTACATGCTATGTAACACTAACAGATAACGATAACAATTTTGAGGTGGACGGAGATCTCTCGCTATTTGAGATGTTATTTTGTAACGTTCTAATTAATTTTTCTTACCTCAAATTTCTTTAATGTGTTACGTTCGTTTCAAAGCGAACATATTGAGCAATATTACCACATAAGCGCGCGCGCACATTCGTGTCAATTCCGAAGCATGATTGAATCCGCTAGTCTGAACTATGTACAGATACTGTATAAACTGTTTGCTAGTTACGCGACGTAGACAAGCCGCAACTACGGCGAAATACATATCTGTCGCTGTGGTGATCACATCTGGGCGATTTCATTTGCCCAACTCTGAAGTATATTATATTCTAGTGTTTAGACAACACACATACATTAAGTATGTTTTATTGATTAAGTTTTTATTATAGATCCGCTTCTATTGCATAATTCTAATTTATTCTGCTTATGCTGTGAGCATTGCAAACGACAGATATAACAAATTAGATTTCCCGTCAGAACATTTTATGAGCAGTAAATATGGGCTAATGTTTTTACGAGAAATCTTTATGTTACAACACAACTGTATAAGTGCAGCTATATGTATATTTACATATGTGTAAAACGCTTTAGCGTCGGTGATGTAACTGGACACGTGTATGTATGTTTGTATGTTTGTATGTATACACACACACACACACATAGATACGTACAACACTAGAACATGCACTAATTAATCACTATATACAAAAACTAACGCCAACGCCAGATCCGTAGAGAATATCACACCTGGCGACCGGAGATGAGCAAGGGAGCTGTCCACTCAACCAATACATATTACTGTGGGTGCCGCTGGATGACAGGCTCTAGCGATGATATTATTCCACGTTTTCCACTCCATGGCACAGGCCTTAGCATGCTCGAGTTCGAGGCACTGCGACTTCAGGTCTTCTTCAGTTTGTTTTGCCCATAGTACTGGATTCACTAATACGCGGGTCGCTGCTTCCACAACAGTTGGTGTAGAAGTCTCCTGGTGCTCATATTGCAGACGTGGCCAAACCACTGTAGTTTGCGCTGCTGGACTTGGTCTTCAATGGAAGGCTGCTACTGACATTGCTCTCGGATGTTGTTGTTTGAGATTCGGTCATGTAGAGGGACACCAAGCATTTGACGAAGACACCGCATTTTGGCTGCAACATCCACACTCAAATCGAAAACCAGCTTGTTCTTCCTTCCTGGTCTGTTCGCGATGTTGTTGGAGCCGCGAATGAATGATCTTCAAAAAGACCTTTCCAACGATGGACAGTAGGCTAATACCACAGCACTTTTTGCATTGTTATGGATGGGAATGATGATGGCCTTCTTCCATCTCAAAGGTGTGCTGTATGATAGCCATATTAGATGGGTGTGAGTGCAAGGAGTCGTTCTAGCAGCACTACGCCTCCAACCTTAATTGCCTCAGCAGTGACTTGGTCCAAGCCAGGAGACTTCCCATTTTTCAACAAGCGTGCGGTTTCCTTCACTTCCTCTAGTGTAGGCTCAATATTGGTCATCAGGGTGTCGGGAGGGTCGACAGGTGATGGAGCTGCCGACAGTCCCTGGGGTGGGTCGTAGTTGTAGAGTTCATCAAAGAAATTTCTTCAACTCTGAAAGCACTCATCCAGCGATCGCACAAACAGACCATCAGCTTTCCTAATATTACCGTTGGTCGACTTAGTCTTTCCACTCAGCTGTCGAAGTGTGCGATAGAGATTCATTACTCGTGTTTGGACGCAGCTTCCTCGAGATCGGTTGCCATCCTATTCCAGTATTCTTCCCTTTCCGCTTTCATCCCCCGACGGACTTCTTGATTTAATTGCCGGTATTGGTCGAAGTCGACCAGCTTCACTTTCTTGCATATGTCTACCAGGTCGAGGCACTCATCTGAAACCCAGGGTTGCATCCTGCATTGATTAGGCGGCACAGAGGCTTAGCACATTAAAAAATGGTCTCTGAAATTTTAAGCTCCTCATCGTCCACATTGACGGATCCAGCCAGTGAGGCGAAGGGGTTGGTCAGGGCAATTTGGAAGTCACGCTGTTGGGCGGCATCGTTCGGCTGATTCCAATTCAATCTGGTCACTTTCAGCAATTTCCGTTTCACCTGTTGAAGTTTAAAGCAAATCCAGGCACGAACGAGGTAGTGGTCAGAGCCGCAGTCGGGATCTCTCATAGCGCGGATATCCTGGAGTGATGATCGGAGCCGAGCATTGATAAGCACATAGTCCAGGATCGCTGAGTCCTTTCCAGACAGATTTCCCATGTGAGCCGGTGTTTCTGAGGAGGTCGGAAGTGAGTGTTCCAAACAATCAGATTGCTGGTTGTGGCGAATGAAGGCAGGGGCCATTATCATTGATCTTTCCATGTCCGAAGATGCGTATAGTAGTTTCTCAGCCATATCTACACAAGCCAACATGGTCATTGAGGTCGCCAGTGAGGATAGTCCTTTCCGTTTGTGAGATTAAGTTCAGCACATGTTGTAGCTGATCGTAGAAGTCATCCTTAGCGAGGTCTGAGCTGGTGTCAGTCGGAGGATAGGCAGAGATGATGTGCGTTTTGATCGTTTGTCATCGCTAGAATAGTAGCGCCTCAACTTTGTGTCGAGGGTAGGCGGGTCGATGATCATTGTTCCCGGTCCAGTAAGTTGCAGTTCAGATAATGCCGCGATCGATACGTCACTCATGATAAGTTCCCGGGAGATGATCTCTTTCTGTCCGACGTGGTGACCAGTTCGAACATTCCAGACAGCCACATGATTGCTTGTCTTCGGCGTGAAAAGATATTTGTTCGGCAGGGCCAGGCAACCACCTTCGGCAGAGCAACCACCCTCCTCCTTTTGCAGTCGGGTTTAGGACTTTCCTTGGTGGAGTTAACGCCAATACATTCACTGTAAGAATGTGTCTGCACTCATCATCGAATTTTAACGCAATTATTAGATGATATGAATGCTTTTATTTACAGAATCTATAGGATGTAAAAAATCAGCAATGTCTCTTCCAGCAACTTCATTCTTCTGTATTGTTTCATTGGCGACAAATCGCCATCACAAGTAGATACTTACATGGGAACTATATTTAAAACAATCAATGTAGTTGATTTTCAGCCCCAGTTCACTCCTGACTGATGAGAGCTATAATCTAAAACATTCCATTCTTAGCCATCTTGCGGTTAGGACTGCGTTATCCAAGGGATTATTTGGCTGCTATTTCTAGCAGGTTGAGCTACCACGCAGAGGCTCTGATTGCTATTTCTACAACTTATTAGATCGATTGGAAGTCATCAGATACTTCATTGACTTACAATGTTTCTGTAATGATTAAACTTAGATGGAGATCACCTTTCTCTAATCTATCAACATGGTCGGATCTGAACTGAACTGGTAGGAGGTGTAAACCAACTACAAGGAAATGACGGTAAGTGCATTAAGTTTTCTGTTGTCTGTAGCGTTACATTTTTAGGTTCATATAGGTTAAATGACTTAGTTATTGACAGTTTGTGGTTCCATTGCTGCATATCACTATCTCTCGTGTACACTTCATTTGCGTGCAAAACATTTTGACATCGCCTCTCTCTCTCTCTCTCTCTATCTCTCTCTCTCTCTCTCTCTCTCTCTCTCTCTCTCTCTCTCTCTCTCTCCTGTTGTCTCTCCTCATTTCTACATATGTTTCTCTACTTCTTCAATTCTTTTGATTATCGTTCTTGTTTTCTTAGCCATTCTGGGTCTTTTATATCTTGTTACTTCCCTCTTTCTTTAATGCTTTATCCCACTACTTTCCTGATCTTTTTGCATTAGACATTCTGTCGTTTCTGTTTTGTCACATCCTTTTGTACATTTTAAATTTCGTAATTGATTTTTATTCTTCGCGTTGGCGTATATTATATTTAATCTCAAACCTTATATTTCTTTATGTGTCCATACACTATACTTCCCCAAATTCTCATTCCTCAAGAATCTCAGTTTAATAATTACTTTTACTTCTTTTATTCTATGTTCAATTTTTTGAATTCTTCTTCGATTCTTTTCTTTCGTATTAATAGCTCTGTTGTTTTATTGTCTCTTTGCTCATGTAAACTTTTATCTTGTCTATTCATTCATCGATCCAATTGTCTTCTTTTTCTTCTTTCACCTATCCCATAAAATTCTTTTTCCTTCTGAACTAACTCGTACATACACAAACTTCTTTTTAATTATAAATAGTTATGTAGGAGTAAAGCTATATTCTCGTTTCACTATTCATTCCAATGTATGGAGCTCCTTTTCGTTATTCATACACAATTAACATTGTTCGATATTGCGCGACATCTAATAAGCTCCACTTCGTTTTTCGTGGTGTTTGTCCATGTTTCTGAATTTACCAGTATTGATGGTTGCCCTGTTGTTTCTACCAGTAATGCTTCTCGCCATCTCCCAGAAGCTGATCTGCGTCTCCTATGAATTATAACCCTCTTCTTTGCTCCTATTGCCGTGTATTTTATTTTTATTTATTCTTTCTTTTATTTTTCGATATTATTTCCTACACACACGCACTCAGACACACGCACATACACCCACCCACCCAGTCACACCTTAAGTATTTGTATTAGCTTGTCATTTCTGTTCTCTTTTTCAGAGCTGACAGGATATAACCCCTTTGGCCGGTGATGCGCCATTATCAGTTTGACCAACTGTGATTCTCACAATATAGTTGCAGTCATATAGGTGAAAGTGGACCCTCGCTTTGTACAGTTTTACTTCAGGTCAGACTAATCATCAAAGACGTCCTAGTTATGACCTTCTTAGCTTTCGGACAATTTACCTCGGACTACATAAACCAATTTGAATTTTATTGGCAATAGGTATTATTTGCAGAAGATTTTGCTGCTGTTTCTAACAGTTCCAAAGACCGTAGAAGCTCCCACATTGACTTGCTTCTCAAAGTAAAACTTGAAGAATAACGCCGAACTTACGACACCATTTAAAAGTAAATGAACCTGCCTCTTTACTTATTTAGTAACGACTGCAAGAAATGTTTGGCTCAAATAAAAAAAGGCAACAGATCACAATAATAATAAGTAAATAAAATTAAGGTATACAAATATATGCACGTTACTTAGAAACGTTGGCTGAGCGAGTTTTTAAACCGCGATTTTTTTTTTGTTTTGCTTCATCAACGATTTGTATAGGATAAAAATAAAACAAGGAAATACTAAATAATTGTTTCGATCAAACTAATTGGACAACTTATTTATTAGTATTGATTTCAAATTCAAAAAGTATTTTTATTGCTTATTTGCTTCTAATATGTAAAAATTGTTCCTTTACCCGTCAATAGTAAAAAAGTGTATTAAAATATAAACAAACAATATTTCAAGGGAGATAATCAATGCTCGACATTATTAGTTACACGTTCTTGAATGGTGCCCAGGGACCCTTTGACAACTTTCGTTAAATGTCTTGTTGCCGAGGACTGCAACAGCTGCTGTGGGGAACGAACTCGTGACTCGCAAGGTCCAGTATCAAATTCGCCCAGCCGCAGGGCTCTCTCTCTCTGTATCTGTGTTATGCTGAACTCCAGAATATCTCTGTGACAGTTGCTATGGTGACACTTCTGGTTGGGTAGACCTAACTAAATTATAAACGAATAATACCCACCCCTACCTCGGAGTTTTATGCGTAATTTTGACACTATTATCAAAGTAACATCTCATAACAACTCGTGGTTACACTTGTTTCCCATTATAATTTTTTTTTTTTACCCCTAAATAAGCCAATTTGCATGCAGCTGACTTTATTCTACTACCGAGACAAATAAATCAGCTGATATCTTTACTCGTAAATATTTTACATATTCCCATTTATCGTTTTTAAAAAAAATGGAATAATTTTAAAAGAAGAAATAATGAATTATAATAACGATAAAAGACAATTATTAATAATAATAAAAAAAGAAAACAGAAAAGCTAAACTTTATTCGAAAAGCTCTTGTCTTTCTGTCGGTGAGGGATTGCTATACATGACAGTCGAAAGGAAACGTACACAGCGACATCTAAATCACGCATGCGCATAGTTACTAGTTAAATTAATGGACGCCAGTGTTCCGAACAGGTTAGAATTTTTTCTTTTATGCCAAGACGGATTTAATGCCGAGAATATATCATTTCCTTAAGCTTTCAATTTTCGAAATTTATATTTTGTTGTTCATTATCTCTCTGTTAAAATTTAATTTCGATTTATATTTTAAAGATATTTCTTGGAGATTTTTTTTTCTCTTTTGTTTTCGCCTTTCTGTGTTAGAAATCTGTATATATTACGTGTGTGTGTCCATCCAAATTACTGTGAAAGACAATTCACTTTGATTGTATGTTAGTATCATGTATGAAATATTATTTATAATTAATAATTACAAAATATTTATCCATTTTTTTCTTTAATCTGAAAGGCGTAGAAGTTACATTAACTCTTTTCACTCTAATTTCCTTCTCTACTTAGTGTATCTATCGTCTTTCCTGCTTTCTATTTGCCTTTTTTATGCCTTGTGTAGATTATAATACACTCACATATCGTTGTATATAACATATATGTTGTTGGTTTGCTCCAGCTGAGTTTAATACTGTACCACGCTGTAACACACACACACACGTGTGTGTGTGTGTGCTTGTATATATAGGTACGTATTATATTTATATATATGTGTTACCCATACGCGTTTGCGTATACACCTTATAGCCACATTCTAATATGTTAATGTTTGTTGATGTTTTTATCTCTGATGCAGTACCTATTACGCCTATACGGCATATTTTAGAATGGTATTTAATGATTTTTTAAAAATAATCCTTTTTGCAATTTATGTTTAGGTTAATCGTATTGTATTTTGCGCCATATTAATTGAGTTATATATCTCTTTTTTTTTTTTTTTTCCATATTCACATTTACTAATTGTCATCTACGAGTAGAAAATTACAGCCTTGTAGTTTAGATATCTCTTTAATATACGTTTGAAATAACTATTATTATTATTATTATTATTATTATTCGGTATTCAGTTTGTTTTCTCTTCTTTTTTTAAACTATTTATGGTGGGTCTTGAGGAAATATTTCTTGACTAATTTCAATTGTTAATAAAACGATTTATCTAATTTTAAAGCTTATAGTAATAAACTTGATGTTCCCCAGAAAACGCTATTTCACTAAGAAGTCAATCTCTTTTCACTCAACATCTTTCCGAGAAGACTTTTACGTACAAAAGGAAAAAAAAAAAGGCTTTTTCACTCATCACTTAATTTTCTCACTCGTTAAGAAACACAAAATTGTTTTATTAATTTATAGGCTTATTTTGTGGCACATTTCCAGAATTTACTTTTGGTTTAGTCATAACTTAGTGAGTGATTTGGTATATTTGATAACTGAAAAGATATGCGGTTCATTGTTAAATGAATGAAATTTAGTCTGTGGTAGACAAAAATGAATTCTCGGCATCTAGTGTAGTGGCTTGAAGCAAGGGGACTTCCAGTAATTCCTCTCTTTATCGCTTTCCTTATATATATATATATATATATATATATATATATACACACACACACACACAGAGTTTTATATGTGATCACTCAGGCGCACTCTAATTTTTCAAGGCACCCATAAATACCATTGATTTATTCACTGGTTATAAATCCTTTTTATTGTAGCTATCGCATTGACTCTATAGTTTTACTTGGTCAGTCGACTCAAGCTTCTGAATATCGAGTCTCTTTTCTGTGGGGATCCACTAGCAAGCTGTATCTTCAGAGAAACATAATTAGGTTATTTAACAGATGTTTCCTTTTTTTCCCCCCTTTCTGTATCTACATATTTATGTGCAATTTATCATTAATTTGGTGTTAGATTATTCTGATTTAAAAACCGTATAGATCTTCGGTCAACGTTATTATCATTCTTTACTAAGTTATCTTTTACCTATCCAAACATATTGGTTTATTCATTTTAATTTCCTCGGTGCAAGTGTTTAGTCTTTTTTTGCTGTCTTCTCAACGGTATCGAAACATTTAACCCTTGAATATCACCAACGATCTGAGATTAATTTTGTGTACGAGTATGTGTATAAACTATACTTTTAAAGTATTTCATTGCTTAGTAAAACCCTTTAAGATAATACTCCATAGAAAGAGATATTTCAGGTTTTAACATGTATTTCTGTTTATAAAGTTTTTAAATTGGGCTAAATCTTTTCGATGAAACATTTTAACATGGATTCAATCACCTATTTGTTCATTTCCCATGTACATCGAATTAGATTGGATTAATCAATGAAGGAGAGAGTAAGAATTAATTATATGGAATGAAGCTAACTTAATTCCGAGGTAGTGCTAAAATACAGACTAGAAGAAATCTATCGAGCTATTCAGCTTATTTCTTTGTTCGTATCTGAATGAAGGTTCATTCAAAAACACGGAGTTAACTTAGTTTTGTTGTATTAACTCTCATTTTATTAGTTTGGGGAATTGTTGCAATGCAGGTACTGTACTGGACTCCCTCCTTTACTATTGATACTTTGGTCATTCATTATTTGCTGTGTATCGAGCTTTTAAATTCCTTTGCTTCATTCAACATAACCAATTTTCTGTAACTTTTGGACATGTACATATTAACTGAGCACTTTATTAACGTCTATATATTTTTCTAGTGTGTCGTTTTGCAATATTGATCAACTTGTTTTGCAATTAGTAATTCTAAAACATTTCTTCTGCAGTTATTCCATTAAAGGTTCATGATTACATTAACGAAGAAAACAGAGTCAACTTGGAATCTTTGTTAAATGTTCTGTTGATTACAACAGAACCGTACTCTCATCTGAACACGAGATAGGAAACTTTTTCCAATCCTATTTACATCTAGTTTCTGAATGGCTCGGTTCCCCCTCCCCTCATCAGAATTGAAACAGCATAGAATGAATCATCATAACTCATCTGAAATCGGTTACCTTTATTAACTAGCTTTATATATTTTATTTAGTTCATTTTGGGCCCCACTTACTGCTTTATCGTTTTGTTTGATGCGACTTTTGTAAATGGGTCTTAGATTCCTATTATTAAATATATCTTCATATAGCATCTATTTGAATCTGTGACTAGCGTTAATTTTATTCACTCGTAGTTTTGTTTGCATTAACAAAATTCTGTAGATATTAAATCATCAAAGATTTGGTTTTTTAAAAATTGTTTTAGGAAATTTCTCATTCTTTGTATTTGGTATATATAAACGGAAATGCTAAATTTTATTCTCATTGTAAAACTACAGCATTCTTTACTATAAACAATACAGCAATTTACATTTTTCAAAGTGATTTTTAATTTCCTTAACTATAGTAGATGAAATTTTATTTAGAATTTTTCTTAGAATTTAGCTCCTGAAAATGATTTTTTCATATTTTTGACACAAATGAATATATGGCAATATCAAAGCTTTAGAAAAAAAACTATGAATTAATCAGTTAATTAAATTATATCGAATTTTTAAAAATTCAGTTACTGGTGATTACTAGACACCATATCTCTACCTTCAAGTGCCAATTTTCCAGTCCTAAATAATGATTTTTCAATATACTAAAAATTGTTGCAGAAGCTTTGGTACTTAAGTTAAATGGTAACTAACAATAGTGTTATTCCATTTTCCCATTATTTTCCAAGAGCTATGAAGTGTTTCTTTTGTATTTTCAGTTCAAAATTAGCGGACATATTGATTTAATTTCTGTGTGGTTTCCTACCAATCTCTCAAGCTGTCGTCCCCGCCATCATCACAAGCACTGGACCAAGATCCTACTGCCAGTGACCACACCAGGATGGCAGTCTCCCGGGTGCCGACACCTCCACCACCGGAGATGTCATGCCCTGTGGCAGAAAATTGGTGTTATACACAGGTACCTCTCATTCCCTTTGTTCACAGACACATACAATTTCGCTATTTAAGAAAGAAGTTTATGGTATTAGAAAGTAAGAGATGAAATAGAATACAGTTATGTTATTTTTATTAATCACTTTAATAGCTTATATGTATCCATTTTGCTTTTCATTGCTATATAATATAGCTTATATTAAAGGGCTCATGCTAGAACTGTTTTAATCATAATAAATTGGATATATTTTACTATAGTTAAAGCAGGTGGCTCAGTTAACATGAAGACCTAATCTGTGTCTATCACTGTAATTACACTTCAAGTAAATGAAGGGACTGGTCATTTGTTCTCCAAAACAGGATATAAAGCTACAGAGTTTAGAGAGTTGCAATAAATATAAAAAATTAATTGGATATTTTCTTTTATAAATCCGGTTTCTTGAACTTAGATCACCCATAAAAGTATTTGAAAATGTAACAGAATGATAGGCTTTTATAAGCATCAAACACAGAAAAATATTTGGTAAGCATTATGGTTTTGATTGAATGTCATGATTCAAAAGAAATGATTGGATTTTGGCACAGGCAGGTTGTATATAATTAAAGAATTCATTTAGCATTTACATGGTTCTGGCTGTTATACTGCACAGAACTTTGGACATATTCTTCTACTACATGATTGAGCTAACAAAAGATTTTTGAATGACATTTGATTCACAAAAAGCATGCAGAACTGTGCCAGATAGACATGGAATGTACAAATTAGTGTGTTGAAGAAAAATACCCACAGTATTTAGTTTAATCCATTTTTGAAAAGGTTGACTTGCTTTGCATTCTTCACAAATCAGTAAACTCTGGACAAAATACAGGGTTTAATATAAGTTACTAAATATTTCGAAGTCAGTTCCCTAACATGATCACTGTCCAATGATAGAAGTTAGTAAAAAAATAGTTTGGTTCTAATTAGATATAGCATGAAAAGAGAAACTGTTAGCTTTGTAAGAAGTAACAGTAAGGTCTTTATTCTACACTAAAGACACCATTTAACAACTAATGATACAGTGCAACTTCTGGTAAGAGAAACAGCTTTCAATCACATAACACAGAATCATATTCTGTGTCTTTTTCAGAAAAAAAACAAACTATGAGAATTACAAAATAAGTTGCAGATTAAATCATTCCAGCAGCTTGATTGTTCACTTTGAATGGCAATGTTCATGAATTGTAGTAATAGGCCATGGGAAAATAATTTCACTTCTGCCACTGAAAGAATCTCCCTCTGATAAAGAGTATTATAATGGAATGAAAAATGTCAGTTGGGAGTATTATTGAGATTAGGATCAAGTCAGTCAAGCTCCAGTTCAACTGTTTTCTCTGGAGATTTTGGATATCATGACGAATCACAATAGAATGTCTACTGCTCTGTTAGTAATCTGAAGAAAAGCAAACTTGTCCTTACATTTCAAGTGGTTCTATTGAATGATCACATTTGCATGTGCACACATTTTGTTGCAAGTTCAAAACAGTATAAATTATCCAAGGAAGTTGAGAATAATTACTGGAGAATGTCTAAAGAGAAGGAAAAAATGATTGTGGGGATTCTCATTGACAGACAGTGAAAGGAGAGATTGAGTAGAATGATGCATTCCAAGAAAGCCTTCTTAATTAGATTCTAGAAGATACCTTGATTTTACTATTCCCAGTACTGACTTCCATATTGTCGTATTGATTCTCTCACATTGGCCATTACCTGTAGTTCTAGTTTGTACAATTCCGTGGTCATTTAGGAAATTTCTCTTTCATTGATATGAATTGAACTTCTTTATCATTGCGGTCAGTGCTGAGATTTCCAGCTGGAGAAAGTAGCTCTTTCAGACATCAAACACTAGTTCGAGGGGTGATATCTATACAAGTAAATACAAAGGGGCTATGTGAATAATTAACGGTTGCCAACAAGTACCAGCTGTTTAGGTCCCATAAAATCCAGTGAAATGCAATCCATAGACTGAGTAGCCTTTATTAGGTGTTAATCTGTAAGTTTATAAAACTTAGATTTTAGTCCAGAGCATATTTTAGTTGCCACAATAGAATTCACATATGTCCTCAGTTGAATTTGAAAAAATCTAAGGAAGATTTTTTTTACCTTTACTTTACATTATGCAAAAAGTTTTCTTATAGTTGGGTGACGTAATCTATCATGAATTTGTTGAAAGTTTACAGTCTGATTGCACAGACATCAGAATGCACACACTTTCCCCACATAAATCAAAAATGTCAAAACTACTTGAAAGTTCTTATTCTCCAGCATAATATTTTATTTATTTTACACTTATGGGATATATCAAATAAATTGGATATTTTGTTGATCTGTATTCAGAATGAAGTATCTTCATAGGAGGTAGTACTAACATTTTTATAAGCCCTCATCAATTATAAAAGCTTCTTTCTGAATAAGGGGCTACAAAAATTCAATCTTGGGAAGGGTACAAATGAAAAGGGTTAGGGTTAATTGAAATTGGTTGTAAAAGGGATGAACTTGTTGATGGCAGGAAAGCAAGCATTTTGTTCAACTTTGATATTTTTGAAGGTAGTAGCAGCTTCTTGGAAAATTTAGAAAGTGGTACATTTCATTAATGGTCTTGATTTAAAAATTGTGACCCATATGTTGTAATAAATCTAGCAATTCAACAATTTTTTTTTTTCAAATTCCTCTTCAGAAGTAGGAATTTTAATGAAACAGCTTATTGTGAACAGGAGTTATTCTGTGGTCTTCAATGCAATAACCAAAGCATTTCAAGCTTGTTTGGTCAAAAATATATTTTTTGATATATGCTTATATTTCTTTTGTGAGCTTTCTAAAGAGTTAGTGCATATAATAATGTTGTCTAATTATGGGTAAGAAGAGTCATAAGATTCATTGAGGTAATTTGACTCATCATTTAATGTATTAAGTCTGTTGGTACATGTATAATCATTCATTGAAAATGTATCAGTGTTTGTAGAACCAAATGAAAAATTTGTATACCAATACAGTTGTCTCAAGGCTTGAAAATCAACATAGAAAAGATTTTTAATTGCTAGTTACAGCTGATTGTAGGCATCTTTCATATTGACTTTGCTCAAATATGAATGTTGTGCTACAGAAGTCACTGACAAGGTTTTGTTTGTAATTTTATTTTTGTTATTACAACCTGAACTCTTCACAGTGAGTGACCGAGTTCTATGATGCTTTCTTTGAGTTGGTCATTTATTTCTTGCTTCATAAGTTTACAGTCATCCACAGGGTACATAGTTTTGTGTTTAGAGCAGTGGTTCCCAAACTTTTTGGTGCTGCTGCCCCCTTAGCACCCAGGCTACATTTCTAGCCCAAGTAACCATCACAAATGTAGACCTATTTTTGAAGCAAATTCAAAGCAACTGTATATCACAAATAAAACTTAACCTAATGAACCCATTATTTTGTTATTTTTACATGAATCATTACCCCATTATTGCCCCTTTGGAATTTTCCACTGCCTCCAGTGGGGCAATACTCCCCACTTTGAGAACCACTGAGAGCTTATTGAAATACTACACAATGTTGAGACATGAAACCGTGTAACAGTATTAAAAGTTTGGACAGACTTGACTTAACTAATAATGATAGCATTTTGTACAAGCTTTCAGCATTTTATCCAAGTCATCATCATCATTTAGCATCTGCTTTCCATGCTGGCATTGGTTACATGGTTTGACTGGAACAGGTAAGCCTGTACCAGGTTCCAGTGTAATTTGGCTTGGTTCTACAGTTGGGTGCCCTTCCTAATGCCAACCACTCCTAAGTGTTTAATTTAATTGAAAACTAGAGAAAATGAGGCCTCCCATATGGCATTTTTAGATGGCGATTTTCTGTGGTCATTCCTATATATCCAAGAAGAACAGAAAAATATAACTGAAACAGGTTCCTGTTAAGTGACCTTCTCTGTATCAGTAGTGTGTTCACAAAGATATTTTAATTGTGAACATTGACATTCATTAGTGCTAAGTTCTAGACTATGGTTTGGGAAACCGTTGTTTTCAAATTAACATTGGTTCTTGAAAAGTTTTGAGTCTTGTTCCAGAAATAATAGCCTTCATTATTGAGGTTTTTTTAAAAATAGTTCTTGTGATATTACCTTAAAGTTAAATTCTTTAGCCATAAGTTTGAAGGCTTAAAGAAATTGATCTAGGGATTCAGTTAGCTGTAATCGCAAGTGATAAGCTGATGTCTCAGAAAAACCCTGTTCACTTGTTTAATGTGGATGTTCTTTCAAGCAATTTATTTCATTCTTATTATTGTCACAGTCAGTGATAAATTTAACTACTTCGTGAAATATGATGTTTATGACAGAACTAGAGAAGTTTCAGGTGTGGAAGCAAGGTCTAGAATTGAAGGGCCTTAGAGTCAACCTAGCTAAAACCAAAATCCTAATAAGTAGGAAGGTAGATAAAACACAAACCCCTTCAGGTAGATGGCCCTGCTCAGTATGTAGAAAAGGAGTAGGTAGTAACTCTATAAGATGTACCCGGTGCAAGCTATGGACACATAAGAGGTGCAGCAACATCAAAGGCAGGTTAACTAGCAAGTTAGTTTTTGTTTGTGGCAGATGTTCAGGTGCAATAAAGACTGCAAACAAACAGGAAACAACTTCTATCTCATTCCAGGGTGAAAAACTAGAGGTAGTCGATAGCTTCCGCTATCTGGGCGACCAAGTTAGTAGTGGGGGTGGGTGCGCTGAAAGTGTAGCTGCTAGAATAAGAATAGCCTGGGCAAAGTTTAGAGAGCTCTTACCCCTGCTGGCGACAAAGGGACTCTCACTCAGTAAAAGGCAGACTGTATGATGCATGCGTACGAACAACCATGCTACATGGCAGTGAAACATGGGCTGTAACTGCTGAGGACATACGTAAGCTCGCAAGGAATGAAGCCAGTATGCTCCGTTGGATGTGTAATGTCAATGTGAATACCCGTCAGAGTGTAAGTATCTTGAGAGAAAAGCTGAACATTAGAAGCATCAGTTGTGGCGTGCAAGAGAGACGATTGCGCTGGTATGGACATGTGGTGAGAATGGAGGAGGATAGCTACGTGAAAAAGTGCCACACCCTAACAGTTGAGGGAACCCGTGGAAGAGGTAGGCCCAGGAAGACCTGGGCTGAGGTGGTGAGGCAAGACCTTCGTACATTGGGCCTCACCGAGGCGATGACTACGGACCGAGACCTTTGGAAATGGGCTGTGCGTGAGAAGACCCGGCAAGCCAAGTAAGATCGTTGCCAGTGCCCCTGGACTGGTTCTTGTGCGGGTGGCACATGAGATGCACCATTTTGAGCGTGGCCGATGCCAGTACCGCCTGACTGGCTCCTGTAGGATTTTCGAGCGAGATCGTTGCCAGTGCCCCTGGACTGGCTTGCGCGGGTGGCACATAAAAGACACCATTTCGAGCGTGGCCGTTTTCGTGCGGGTGACACGTAAAAGCACCCACTACACTCTCTGAGTGGTTGGCGTTAGGAAGGGCATCCAGCTGTAGAAACTCTGCCAAATCAGACTGGAGCCTGGTGTTGCCATCCGGTTTCACCAGTCCTCAGTCAAATCGTCCAACCCATGCTAGCATGGAAAGCGGACGTTAAACGATGATGATGATGATGATGATGATGACAGCAACACTTTCCTTTTGCATTGTTATACTAGAAATTTAGCATCTATAGTTTCAGGTTCTAATACAAACCACTCCAGTACTAAATTCTCTTAGACATGCATATAATGTAGCACTTTATGCCTTTAAAATTCAGTGAAAGTAGAAATGAGTTCTACAAACTGCATTGTGTAGATATCTTTTTTTCAGTATGGCTGATGTAGCTAGTCATTTTAATTTTATCAATGTAAGACCATAATGACTTCAACATCTAAGCAATATTAATTATGCTTAATTAGTATTGAAAATGTTCTTAGAATTAAATGAATTTTCAGTATTACTACTACTAGCCTTTGTCAAATCCATTTAAGATTGTACCCCTCTCAGCTATCTATACTCTTTGTTTACCAACCCTTTGAACCTATGAAGTAAGCTTTTACATGGTTGCTCATCCTGCTAGAAATAAGTAAATTTCCGTTAAATTACAACCTACCTTAATAGAAGAAAGGCAACATTAGATTAATACACTTCTAGATATACTATATCTGAAAAAAGCTTAGGGACATCATGTCTGGAGTAGTTTCTTTATTTTTTTATATGAGTTAGTCAGAAAAAGAAGGGCAGTATTCATGACTGTTTTCATCATTTCTAAGACTGGTGAAAGGAAGTTATCCTTGCATTGGAAACTAGGTTTAAATGCTCGCAACAGCGCACACTCTATTAAAGGTAGCCAAAGTCCAGGTGGTAGAATTGAACTAGATGACATTTTAAGCCAATATGTTTTCTGGATCAATGCTAACCCAGGTACTAAACAACCTCGTTTTTTTTTGCTTTTTTTTTTTGTAGTGGTAGAGGATGTTATGTTTATGAAACAGGTCCCCTTTGTATTGTATGTTAATCAAAAATGTTAGAGATTATTACTAGTATGTTCTTTGTCAATACATTGATCATTTTATAGTCTTGTTTGTATTGTTTTATTTGAAGAAATATTAAAATCTAACTTTCTAAATATGTTTTCTTTTTTTTTTTTAAATTCTTTACAGGTGAAAGTAGTAAAGTTTTCCTACATTTGGACCATAAATAATTTTAGTTTTTGTCGAGAAGAAATGGGTGAAGTATTGAAAAGCTCAACCTTTTCTGCGGGAGCTAATGACAAATTGAAATGGTATGTTGATTTCAAACCATTTTTATGGGTTCGTAATATAATTGTCATTCAATAATGGCAATCATCATCGTTTAACGTCTGTTTTCCATGCATTCATGGGTAGGATGGTCGACAGGAGCTGGCCAGGTAGAAGACTACTCCAAGTTACTGTGTTTGTTTTGGCAAGGTTTTTATAGCCAGATGCCCTTCCTAACACCAACCACAGGCAGATTTTCCATGGTTGGATGCTTTTCCTTCTGCCAACCCTCACCTGTTTCCAAGCAAGGGAATATTTCTCAGAGATGGACATGTTTTCACAGAAGACTGGAAATGAATGACATTGCTTGTGTGATGAGGACACTCATTTACAACTATTGCACAATCAAGACAAGGAAACAGCCACACATACATGCACATGACAAGCTTCTTTCAGTTTCCACTTAACAAATCCATTCACAGGGCTATATTTAAAGACACATGCTCAGGCTGCTGGGCAGTTGATCTGAACCTGGAGCTTTTGTCAATAACATCTCTATTTCCGTGCCGATGGCATGTAAATAGCACCAGCGTGATCGTTACCAACATCGCCTTCCTGGCACGTGAAAAGACATTCGAGCGAGATCGTTGCCAGTGCTGATGGACTGGCCCCTGTGCAGGTGACACGTTAAATACACCATTTTGAGCGTGGCCAATGATCGTTACCAGCATCGCCTCTCTGGCACTTGTGACTGGCTCCTGTGCAGATGGCATGTAAAATACACCACTTCGAGCATGGCCGTCGCCAGTACCGCCTGACTGGCGCTCGTGCCGGTGGCACGTAAAAGCACCCACTACACTCTTGGAGTGGTTGGCGTTAGGAAGGGCATCCAGCTGTAGAAACTCTGCCAAATCAGATTGGAGCCTGGTGTCGCCTCCTGGTCCACCAGTCCTCAGTCAAATCGTCCAACCCATGCTAGCATGGAAAGCGGACGTTAAACGAACGAACGATGATCTTAAAACTGTTGGACAGTATTTTACATTAAGGATCCAGCAAGAGGTTTTCATTTGTTTGTAACTGCTTACTCATTTCTTAGTCAACAGGAAATTATAAGATTTTAAACTGTTGCTGCTATTATTCCTTCTTCAATTGACTGACAATATAATTTTCAATATTTTTCAGGTGTTTACGGGTCAACCCTAAAGGACTTGATGAAGAAAGTAAAGATTACCTTTCTTTATATTTATTATTAGTTTCTTGCAACAAAAGTGAAGTTAGGGCTAAATTTAAATTCTCTATTTTAAATGCCAAACGAGAAGAAACTAAAGCAATGGGTAAGTGGTCTTCCTCTGTTTACATTACCTGTTTGTAAGCTTGCTATCTTGGTTTTGAATTTTTAAACATACTTCTCATAATATTTGATGATTTTTGTTCTTGCTACTACTTTTTTGAACTATACTGTTCTCTGTCTCTTGACTACTTAGGGGTGAACATTTAACCTATTTTCTCCATAGTCTGTGTATTTTTTTATATTGCAATTGACATTCGCTGCTTTAAAACTGATAATGATAGTTGCTTTGATGAACATTTCAGCTTTCACATTTATATTCCAACATTTATAAAGA
The DNA here is from genome assembly GCF_046866305.1 of Octopus bimaculoides. Classification (NCBI taxonomy): domain Eukaryota; kingdom Metazoa; phylum Mollusca; class Cephalopoda; order Octopoda; family Octopodidae; genus Octopus; species Octopus bimaculoides. The sequence goes on along the minus strand of NC_142931.1, from coordinate 41,923,096 downwards.
TTTATGTTCTGTCTTTGAAAAACCGTTATGGATGAAAATAAAAGATACATACACATAACAGTGGCTTTAACTTTGTAACACTAAATTTATAATGCTTTATTGTTTGTTATTGCAGAAAGCCAAAGGGCATATAGATTTGTGCAGGGAAAAGATTGGGGATTTAAAAAATTCATTAGACGAGATTTTTTAATGGATGAAGCCAATGGACTTTTACCTGACGACAAGTTGACAATATTTTGTGAGGTAACTATTTGAAAATAAATTTGTTAAAATTAATTTTCAATTAAAATGTTCAAGCATAGTTTTAATTGTTTAATAGAAGTGACAGTCTAAAATTTTTATTTCGGTACAGTTTTAAATTAGTTTCTTTCAAACACCTTCCTACTAATCTGTTCAAGTTTTCTTTAAATAGTTTCTTGGCCTTAATTTATGAATTTAAATGTTTGTTGGTTTTTGTCTGCAAAGTTTTTTAAGTTAAGTTTAAATTAGGAAAACGTCAAAGAGAAATTGAATTTTTAGTGTAAATTTTTTTTTTACATGCCAAAAAATTTGTTTAGTGTTATATAATAATGATCATTCATGAGCACATATGTACTCGGACATCATTCGAGTTATAAAATATGTTAGATTATGAATTTTTTTCTAAATGTGGTTGATTGCTAGCAATGTAAGAAAGAGCAAATTCATTTTTAAAAATTACACTTTTATTTGTTAATTATTAACTTGTATTTTGCTTTTTAAAATACTAAAATAAATGTTTGCTTTTTAGGTGAGTGTAGTTGGGGATACAGTAAATGTTTCTGGACAAAGTAATTGTACACCTGTTAAGGTGCCTGAATGTCGGCTGAGTGATGACTTAGGTGGTTTATTTGAACGGTCTTCTTTTAGTGATGTTACGTTATGTGTTGGTGGTCGAGAGTTTCAAGCACATAAAGCTATTTTAGCTGGTAAGAATTACTTTTCTGAAGTTATTACTGTTGAACTTTATCATCATTTTGGGGTTGATTAAATAATTACTTGTCACATATTGGGCCAATTAAATTTTACTCTACTCAAATTTGGTGCTTCATTTTGTTGCATTTGCTGTGATACATTATTTTGAAATTTTAATGCTGCAAGATGTACTTTAATGATTTAGCATTTTAAATTGAGCCTTTCTGCATTTGTCAAATGTCATATTCTTATGTTTACTTTTTGAATACATCAACATAGTGTGAAACAGTTCTAATATGAAAAATTTAATGTGTTTCTTTTTCAGCCCGCTCCCCTGTATTTAATGCAATGTTTGAGCATGAAATGGAAGAAAGAAAACAGGTAAATGAAAAAATAGACATCTTTTATAAAATGCTTTATAAAATTTATATATTAAAATTATTTTTGATACCTAATTTGCCAAAACAATGGTTGTGAAGTGAAAGCACTCCTGTTATTGATCACGTGGCCATAGTTGAGATCTCTACTGTCAATGTGGTGTGTATCTGAAGAAGATATCTGGATCTGATAATTCCAGTTTACTTACCCATCTGAAAATCCCTCACATAAAAACAAACAAAAATCTCCTGTCATGTTCAAGTGGCTATTGGTAGGTACAGTATGTAGTCAAAAGAATAATTTCTCTAACGCATAGTATATTTACCCCATGCAAACATGGGGAAAGTAGGTGTTAATTGGTTTATACCCTTCATTTGCAATCCGTTGAATTACAACTTCAAGTTTTGTTGTTTTGATGCAATTAGTTTCAAGTACTGTGCAAAAACAAATTAAATTTACTATCACTGCAAATACTTATTAATAATATTGCAGACATTTGTCTGATTTTGCGAGGACTATTTCATTGCTCAATTAAAAGTGGGTTTCTAGTTTTGATTTAGCTATTAGAAGTAAACTCTTACCTAGTTTCCAAAATTTATTGTTGCATTGGACACCAGTATGACTTTTGTAAGATCAGATCTACTGGAAACTTATTCTCCAAGATTACTCACTAGTGGGTTCTTCCTCTTGACAATTTTTAACACAATATTTCTGCATGTGGTATCAGCAATGCATTTCAACAGTGCCAGGCATACAAATTGAGTTAAACTGCATGCTTATGAGCTCCATCTTTCTCTCATTTCTTGAATTAGAATCTGCCTGTTAAATCATACCATCATATCATGTCTAATAGAACTTTCCCTGATGCCTTCTATCAATGCTTGTGTCCTGTTGTCTTCAACAACACTCTTTTCTATGTAGGTGATATCATCCTTCATTTCTTCCTGCCCTTTTTTGCATACAAGCTTCATCTTCATGACTAGTGATATCCAAAATAATTATCTCAATCTTATTTCCTTCTGCAGCATCAAGACAATCACTACACACACACACACAATCCATGCCTGCACAGATAACATGTTAAAAAAATGATGCTTATGTACATACATATACAGCTTAATCATTACTTGTGTGTGTCTCTCTCTCTCTCTCTCTATATATATATATATATATAACATACTACTTATATAAAAAATAAAAACCTTGCATCCTCTCCTCTTAAACGTGAACAGCACATAATTAGAATGTTCAAATTTCTGCAAATGCTAGGATTCACCATAACTAGCAGTCTCATTTCCTCAACATTACAAAAGCTACATCACAGTTACACTTCATCTTTGGGACTAGAAAATACTTCTTACAGTTAGTATTCCTATACAAAGCTCAAGAAATAGCAATGAAATCTCCCTTTTATCACACACTCTACATACAAATATCCTCGATTGTGTCCGAAAGAAAGGGCCACCAATTTCATGGATGAAATCATTCACTAGCACACTTCAACCTCTGGCCTAGAGATGTGCCACTTCTATCTCTGCTGCAGTGGTTACAGTTCTTCAATGCTGGCTGATCTTCTGCCATCTTCACTTAGACCCACTTGACTTACCCATTTCTCCTCTCATCACTTATATTGTTCCTCAGACTGGCCACTTTACTCACTCAATTGTCTTGAGGTTGTCAGCCTTCTAGATTGTTTTCCCTGCCCATTTCTTTCCTGCAAGGGTTCAAGAACGTTGACTGCATGTGCCTCACTGATCTCCAAGACCTGTGAAGGTCACAAACAGCCCCATTCACTCACACCAAACTATTAAAAAATTTACACATTTGACAAACTACAAAATCATCATCGTCTCGGATGATGATTTTGTAGTTTGTCAAATGTTTAAATTTTTTTCTTCTCAAATTTGTTTGTCTCAGTTTACTTCATAGTCTTAGATTGTTATATAGTAAATGCATCTCATCACAAATGTTGCTCTTTCTCTTCATTTAGTTTTGGATTTTATTGTCCTATGACTTATTCTAATGCATGAATTATAATACACACAACTGCTACATAAACTCCACACATTTAACTGCATTTGAGAACCCTTTATCTACATTTCTTTTGTATGGAAAGATATTAGTCAACAAGGAAGCTTCTGCTTGGTCATACAATCTGCTACAAATAGCCAAATCTCTCATACCATATTGTATCATCCGAAAAATTGTAAACCTCATAGGCTTGTCCTTTCCAGATGTTGGTGCCACCTAAAATGCACTTATGCTGGCGCTGCATATTAGGTCTAATCAATAAGTATCCGAGTCTGTTGCCATAGTAATGAAGTTAAAGTGAAGCTGCTTGGCACAGACTGACCTTGGATTCTGCTGTACATGTGCACTAAGTTTTAACGTTCTAGCTCACTTTCGCTGTTTACATCAGTGCTTGGAAGGAACTTGTGTAGTGATTGTTTTGACCATGACAGCGAAAGTTGTAATGGCGATACCTGCTCAGAGGCCTACACAAAGTTGCAGAAAGTATATGGAGAGGAGTATTTGAGCCACACACAAGTGTGTGTGGTTCAGACATTTCGAAGATGGCTGAAAAAATGTTGATATTGATGAATGTTCTGGGAGACCTGCAACCAGCAGAATTGAGAAAAACAGTGCAGATGTGCATGCAACTGTGAGGGGAAATTGTCAAATCACCATCTGTGAGTTATCAGAGGATGTGCAGGTTAGTTATGGTTCAGTTCAGTCCATTATCACTGAAGATTTGGGTACGAGATGCATGCCTGCCAAGTTTGTGCCAAACTGTTTTCAGCTGACCAAAATGACACTCAGGTTTCAGTTGCACAAGATCTTGATTGTGTTGAGAACAATGGAAACTTTTTGAAGGCCTCTGAGTAGGTACCGCCAATCTTTTGGCAAAATTTGATGCAGATTCTCTGCTCAACTTTCTCTGTCATGGTCAATGCTACGATCACACACTGCAAATGTTCCTTCCAAACATTGCTGTAAACAGTGGAAATGAGCTAGAAAGTTTAAACTTAGTATGCATGCACAGCAGAGTTCAAGGTCAGTCTGTGCCAAGCGGCTTCATTCTGCATGCTTTCATCATCATCATCATCATCATCATCATACATCCGTTTTCCATGCTGACATGGGTTGGGCGGTTTGACTGGGGTCTGGGAAACCAGGAAGCTGCACCAGGCCCCAATCTGATCTGGCGATGTTTCTACAGCTGGATGCCCTTCCTAACACCAACCACTCCAAGAGTGTAGTGGGTGCTTTTTGCATGCCACCAGCACAAGGGGCCACAGGAGCTAGCATCGACCACAATCGGATGGTGCCTTTTACGTGCCACTGGCATGGAAGCCAGTCAAAGCGGCACTGGCATCAGCCACGTTCAGATGGTGCTTTTTATGTGCTACCGGCACAGGGCTCACAGCTACAATTTCCATTTGATTTGATTTTGATATTGCTGATGTTGATGTCTTTGACTCGGCATTGGCCACGTTTGGATGGTGCTTTTTACGTGCTACCGGCACAGGGCTCACAACTACATAGCTTTGTTATTATGGCAACAGTCTGGATGCTTATTGATCAAACCACATATATGAACCCAACATACTCTCTAAAGTCGTTGGCCTTAGGAAGGGCATCCAGCTGTAGAAACAATGCCACAACAGACAATTGGAGTCTGGACAGTTCCTTGTCAAACCATCCAACCCATGCTAGAATGGAAAACGGATGTTAAACTATGAAAATGATGAACTAGAATGCTTCGATTTGGTTTGCTTGATCAAGACTAACTTAGCGTTAGCAACAAAAAATAAGTTGCTCATATTACTTTTTGTTTCAACATATCTAACAAATATAGATTGCTTATTAGGTATCAATTATAACTTGTCATTAGCTTTCACTTCTCTTTCATTTTTCTCATCACAACTGATTGTTAATTTCATGTTGACACTGGTAGCATTTTGTATTTAACTGCTTTTTGAAAAATATTCGATTAAGACTGTGAACATAACTGAGCTGTACATAAATGTTAACATTTTACATTCTTTGCAACCATTAATCATTGGTTGGTTTCTGTTGGCTGTGACAATACCATCAAGTACATTAATTACATCTAATCATTTTTAAATTGCATATTTGATCCATTTGATACCAACCTGCATGAGATTGTCTGGTATTGTGATACAAAAAGCTTTTTGTTTAAAGTGTTCATTAATATTTAAATTGAAATCTCTCAAAATAATTTTATGAAGAACCTTTTGCTATGTTCCAAACACTGGCTTAAAGTTATTTCTTGAAATCCCTTAAAATTTTTGAATATCTTCAAAATTAGTGGAATGTTGTATGCAGTGTATTTTAGTAGAAATATGGTCATAAAGTGTAAACCCTTGGCTATTTTTGCTCATGAATGCTCATTTAATTCTATTTCATTAAAAATTTTTTCTCATTTCATATTTACTTATTGTCAGTACCTGTATTAATTACATATTATTTCATCATGTAAGCCATATGAGATGTTTTGCAGAGGTTTTAGCTTTCTTCCGTCTAAGAGCCTCTTATTTAAGAATCTTTTCAAACACTGATGTGTTTTAAACATTTGGCTGGTATTTGAAATGAAAGGAAAACAAAAATATGGTTGTTTTCTAACAATTTGGTCTAAAATATAGCATTTCTTCTTAATGCTGTAATTATTACAACCTATGATTTAACTTGGTTCATGATTCAAATTTTCAATGTAGTCTACATTTTCAAAGGGGTCAATGAGAAAAATCTAAGGTATGGTTTCGAAATATTAGGTGCAGGAGTGGCTGTGTGGTAAGTAGCTTGCTTACCAACCACATGGTCCTGGGTTCAGTCCCACTGCGTGGCACCTTGGGCAAGTGTCTTCTACTATAGCCTCGGGCCGACCAAAGCCTTGTGAATTGATTTAGTAGATGGAAACTGAAAGAAGCCCATCGTATATATATATATATATATATATATATATATATATGTGTGTGTTTGTGTGTCTGTTTGTCCCCCCAGCATCGCTTGACAACTGATGCTGGTGTGTTTACGTCCCCATAACTTAGCAGTTCGGCAAAATAGACCAATAGAATAAGTACTAGGCTTACAAAGAATAAGCTCTGGGGTTAATTTGCTCGACTATAAAGGCGGTGCTCTAGCATGGCCGCAGTCAAATGACTGAAGCAAGTAAAAGAGTAGTCTAAAAATGTAAGTTCAAAAAGTACTTAAATGTTATAGCAAGTAGTGAATGTTTTTGATCATTACAATCTAGCAAGTAATAAAACAGTTTTGTTAAGTGCATAGTGAAGTGTATGTTTTAACACAACTGATAAGATGCATAAGTGTTATATTTCAGAAGGTGGTGAACGGTTCTTTTAATAATAGCAAAGCTTTTTTATGAGTATTACATGCTGGTGGTGTGTTACATGCTTGCTTTTGTTTAGTAGCTAAAACATGCTGAAATAATAAGGGCATGAAGATGTACTCTTATTCCAGTTGTAGAACTGAGGTCAATTAAAAAAATATAGGGAATTGAGGTATAAGAATTCTAGAGAGGAAGTACAAGGAAGATGAAACTGGATTAACAAGTCTTTTGAGTTCATATATTCCTTTATTTTAACTTGTTTCAGTCACAGGAGCACTGCCTTGAAGGGTTTAGTTGAACAATCACCCTCCACTAGTCTGGTGCATTTGACTTTGACTCCTTTATGAAATTGCTTATAGGAATGTAAACAAACCAACACCAGTTGTCAAGGGGTGGTGGGGGACAAACACGGATTGTGTGTGTGTTTGTGTGCATGTATATATATATATATATATATATATATGTATATATATGCACATATGTGCACATACAGAGAGAGAGCGAGGCTTCCACACAGTTTCTATCCATGAGCTTCATTCAAAAGGATTTGCTGGGCTAGGGTCAGGAGACACTTGCCAGAGGTGCTACTTAATGAAAAAAATTTTAAGAAGCCAGAGTAATTAAAATGAAGGAGAGCATGTTAGGTAGTTTATTTTGTAGATATGACCCTATAAGACTGAAGAAAGAGAGAGAAAGATTTTTTTTTTTGACAGTTTACTCTAAACATTCCATGTCTTTTGATTCTGTTTTAGAACCGTGTGGAAATAACAGATGTAGACCATGAAGTAATGCGAGAAATGTTACGCTTTATTTACACTGGTAAAGCACCAAACTTAGAGAAAATGGCAGATGATCTTTTAGCAGCAGCAGATAAAGTAAGTTTATTTTTGTTTTATACATATTTTGAATATTTAGTTTCATGCCAACTCTAGTCCAATTGACCCATGATCAATGGCATTCTGACTATAACAATGCTCTCATCATTTCAGACATAGTTTATCATGAGACTACACTATCCAATATATTTCTTTTTATTTCTTAAATATCATAGTATGATTTTAGAAAGATTTGGCTGCTATTCCTAGCAGGTCAAGTGATTATGTAGAAGCTATAGAAATTCAAATTGGCTTATAGAAATTCAAATTGTTAAAAGCAATTGATTCTTCTTGTTTGTTTGAGTTATGCTGTCTGGGGACTGGCATGTGAAAGAATAGCCTCTGTGTGTTGCAAAAGACAAGGAAAAGAGGTTGAAGCAGGATTTGTTCTTTGGCCTCGTAAAACCATCATCAGTAACAACTACCAAATAGATCCCATGTGTTGGAAGGATGTCATGTGAGTGGTGCAAAGGTGACCTCCATCAGGAATAGGAAACAACACCAACAAATGGTGGACACAGTCACAAACTGTTATTAGTGCTTGCCTTCATACTACTACTACTACATATCTGACTGAATGATTCAGGATTTTAATCAAACTCCAGTTATTGATAGCTGTGTTTTACACACATTGAAGTATTTCATAGATGTAGCCCTGACAGAGCATCATAGGTTGTCAGTCCCAACTGACTCAGTTTTTCTGTAACTTTAAAATATCGACTGACTACTTACACATAATTGCATGTGTGTACGTACACACGCACTTGTCACAAACAATGCCCTTCTGATAAGCTGTATTCAAAATAAAAATTTTCAAGACCCATTTCTTTTACACATCTAATCACCCAGATACTGACACAAATGAAAATTAGTTAATGCCAAAAGCTGCTTTAATACAAGCAGCTTACATATTCACTAAAGTAGTTGTTGCAACACACATTCCATTAAATCTCAACTTATTTGATAGTGTATTAAATTTTATACAAATTGTCTAAAAGTGTAAGGAACAAAGTAACCATCTCTTCCACAAACAGTAAATTTGTTTGACTCCCTGCATCATGCTTTAACCTCTCATCACCTTGTTTAAAGTGTCCACTCTTTCTCTTTCAAAGGGGCTATTAAGTTTTGCAGTTTACAAAGTGAACTCGTTAGTACTGGTTCTGCAAAAGAAAAAAAGAAACTCTGTAAAGTGGGCAGCATAAAGGATGTCCAGCTTTAGAAATGCCAAATGCAAGATGTATCCTCTGATCCATTAGATCCTTTCATAATATATAGTCTATGCAAGCATGGAAAGTGGATGTAAAAAGATCTCTCTCACACATCTAAAAGTGTGCATCTGCATATTCTGGACTGCATTGCTCAAAAAAAAAAAAATGCTGTTCAGTCATTGCACAACACTGAGCTGTGCTATTGTTTTTTCCATGTTTATTGTTTTCTTTATTAACATACCTGCTTAGACAATTTTTGATTCTCTTGACAGTGTGTCTTATGAGAGAGACTGAAAGGGCATAGTTTGTCTGGTAATAAGTAGAACTTAATCACTGATTTTTTTTCTTGAACAATTTGAAATGTCAATAGTATAATTCCTACTAGGTTTTCCTGATTTCATAGCCAGAAAAACAACCTTTGGTATTATACCTTCTTTGGATATTACAAATAAAATGTGAACTACCAAATTAACTTTCAACTGTTTGGCATGGTGTAAAAAGCAGCATATAAGATTTGATAAATGAACATTTTGCTAGCACAGAATGCAAATAAACATGCATTTTGAATTAAGTATGGATCGACCCAGAACCTTGTGGTTATGAAGCAAGCATAACAATTCAGCCATATTCACATGCTGACACCTCTCTTGTGTCATGACATATTCACGCCGTTGATGAATCATGGCTTGTTCCTCCTCCATTTATTTCTGTCTCTCGCAACATCACCCAGGTCTTTCTCGCTCTGCACGTTCATTCTCTGCCTTCCTCTTGCTCTCCTTCCCATCAACTCAGTCTCCACCATCCATATGTTAGCACTGACCAGATGTAACACTTCCAATAGTCTTTTCTTGACTTCCATTCCGATTCCCTTTGCACAAAAAATGCTCCTCATATCCACAAAAGTCTTCTTTGCTAATCCAATTCTGCACTTGATGTCCTTATCTGACTTTCCATCAAATGTTATCCAACTTCCTAGATATAAGAAACTGTCCCTCTGCTCTATCCCAGTTCCATTCACCGTCAAGCGACATGTGGGGTACCTGTGCTTTCTTGGTACAGACCACTGAGAAGGTTTTCTGGCAGTTAATCAATCTAAGCTTTCCACTCTCCTCAGTCATGATATTAATCAATCCCTGAAGCTGCTCTTCTGTGTCCGCAAACAAAGCTGTATCATCTGCATACCTCAGATTGTTATAATTCCTTTCCCCCAGTTGTAGCCCTGCAGTTGTCTTGATCTTGCTTAGAGCTTTCTCACTATACAGGTTGAATAAATCAGGTGACAAAATACAACCCAGCTGGACGCCTTTCTGAATGGCAATCCATTCGCCCAATTTTCCATGCACTCTGATGGCTGCTTTCTGGTCCCAATACAAATTTCGAATCCTCCTTAGATCTTTCCCATCAATCTCGAGTTCTTGACACAATCAAACGCCTTCACATAATCAATGAAACATGTACAGGTCTTTGTTTCTCTATACACTTTCCTACCAACAGCCAAGCACATATCACTCAAGGGAGGTAACTTCCTAAAATATTGTATACTTTATGTGGCGTCTCAGCACGACTGCAGGCCAATGACTGAAACCATTTAATATAGTGTGTGTATTCCTCCGAGAGGGATATGTCCTACGTACTCCTGAAAGTCACGTGGAGCTAAATCAAACTATTATAGTTATATTTGGGGATTGTCATTTCCCTTTTTGTTTTTTTGCCAATAAACACATGCCCTATTTATTTGGTCTTCACTGCAGATCAAATAAATAGTGCATGTGTTTATTGGCAAAAATAACAAAAAAAAAAAAAAAACTATCCTTCCCAAATATAATATCTGTTTCAATATACAATTTCACACCAAGTATCATGCAATAGAAATACACACACACACACACACATATATATATATAAACAAGGGGGATGAGGTGAAGAGGTCCTTCGATTACATTATCTTACAATTGTTTTATTTGAATTCAATTTCATGAATAATACTTATATTATGCAATAGTATATGCAACTATTCATGAGATTTTATTGAAATTTGACTCTTCAGCATTATGTATAAAAGTTATTTGCTGTAGTTACTAGTTATCAATAATTTATACCTGTATCAAATTGGGCATGGTTACACTTGCATATTACAAGCTAAACAAAGCAAACTCTGGTTTGAATTAATTGGTCAAGAACAAGGGTTCTCAACCATTTTTTACTTTGGACTACTTTGATTGCTACTTTATTCTGGTGAACAGCTATAGCCATTCGATGTTTAAGAACTAGTTTTATACATACTTCTTTCAAAATTCCTATTGTGTTCTTCATGCATTAACTTGTGTAGGTTGAACCATGTAAAATGCTAGAGAAAGAAATCTAGCATTTTCTTGCAATGCATACCAGTACATATACCTAAAACAAAATGATTTTAAGAGTCCTTAAAATACCATTGTGGGTCCCCAATTTATTTTGTTGCATGGACTCCTAAAAATCTTATATGGGACCTTGGTTGAGAACCACTGGTCAAGAAGAATGATGAATAAAAAAAAAATGAAAAGTATACAAAAAAGAAAACACGTTTTTATTTATGGGCAAAATAATAAGTTGTAGGTTAATGATTTCTCAATCAAATTTTCAAGTGCATAGAATATTCTTTTATAAAAAATAAATGTAGATATACTGGTACTTCAGCAGACATTTTCATAAAGATACCAAAATTTAAAAGTTCATAGTTCAAAATAATTCCTTCTATCAAATGAGATGTACCCCTGAGGGTTAACACCTGAATGAAATTACACACACCCACACACACACACACACAAAATGTAAGTGCAGTATGGTCAAATGATTAAGAAATTTTGCTTTGTGCCCATAAGATCTTAGGTTCAACTCTGCAAGGCATCTTGAACATGTTGCAGGCTTTTTGTGTTGAAAGCCAATGTTTTACATCTGCATGAGTTGTCTGTTCTTTGTTTACATCTTATTTAAACATATTTTATTTCCACAATAATTTAATACCTCTTCCCAATAATCCTCTGTCATTTTAGCTTTTCTTTTTATTGGCATTTCAGTGCAACACATTATGTAAGTATATTGAAAGCTTATTTGGGCCAATTTGATAAATCAATTGTTTTAACTTTTCAAAATGTATTACATAGTCTGAAACTTTCATTCCTCTCTGTAATTACTTTTCAAAAGACTTATTCAAGAATTTAAGATATTTAACAAAATTATATTATATTAAATCAGTTAAACTTAGAGGACATTTCTTTGTTCTCCATCAAATTTATCAAATATAAAAGCTACATTACAGAATAAGCTGACATTCAAAATATTGTTGAGAAAAGAAAATTGAATGCCAGATACTCAGTAGCCATCCAGATTTCCTATCTTGGTCCGTATCTCATTTTCTTAGTATGTCTCTCTTTTGTCATAGTGTGTGGTTGTTTCTTAGTGTAATATTACTTTAGAACACTTTAACTGTCCACATTCTGTGTTTTATTAAGTTTTCAATTTTTAAAAGTAGATCTCATCAAGCACATTCAATTATAATTCCTGATGCTATTTATATGTCAAGGGATTTTTCCTTTTTAACTTGGTAGCAAAGAAAAAGTACTATTTCATGATAGAGACTTGTAACAAAAGAAAGTTATAGTGGCACCCTACATCAGCATTTTATGTTTACTTTTCCATGCTGACATGTGTCAAATAGTTTTCCTGAGGTTTTATTTTACAGCTGGTTGCCCTTCCTGTCAACAACTCTTAATACCTATTTTAGAACCAGCACTATTTAGATTAATAATAAAACTAAAGTATTAAATATTGAAGATAATTGTAGAAACTGTCATAGTCCATAAATTATTGCTTAAATGAAAGCTGAATGTCTGGTTTGGTAATTATTTTGAGCTGACACCTGTCTGTAATTGTCTAACAAAAATATCCAACAGTTTACTTGGGTATTTGGAACCTACTTTTTAAAAATCTTTATTTTTAATGTTCATGTTTTAACAATTTCTCATCAGAAGTACGCTTTCTGTTTCTTTTTCTTTCTAGTATGCTCTTGAGCGATTGAAAGTAATGTGTGAAGAAGCACTTTGTTCCAGCCTCACCATTGATAGTGTCTGTGAGATACTAGTCTTAGCAGATTTACACAGTGCTGACCAACTCAAGACACATGCCATAGATTTTATAAATAGGTGTGTAAGAAGTTTAAATTATTTTCTAAATTTTTCATTATTTGTTGGTATTTGTGAATGTAGTCTCTAAAATTAATGAAATTTGATTTTAACTTTGTTGTTTACATGGCACACACAATCATTTTCTCATAACCATTTTCAGGATATTCTTATTTCAATTGTTAGAATTGAACTGTATTTTCACTTCAGTCACATGCACTGAAAATTTCTCTGTTCCTACTCAGATTCTCAGTGCAGTTATCAGGATTACTTTTTTCACTGAGAAATTGACCTAAAATGTGTACCAAACAAAAATTTTCATGTATGTTAGTTGAAGTGAGTGCAGGTAATGAGGATTTTTTGATGGGGTGGAGGAAATATTAAAATACTATAATATTTTTAAAAATGTTATCCATGTCTGAATAGACTTAAAAATATGGAAAATTAAACTCTGGAAGATGAATGATTAAAACTATCAGTATCTCTTTATTAAAGGAACCATAAACATCTAAATTGATAATCTCTAGATGGTACAAGCATGGCTGTATGGTAAGAAATTTGCTTCCCCTATGTGGCCATGGATTCAGTCTGACTCTGTGGTGACTTGGGCAAGTGCCTTCTATGAGAGCCTGGGAGATGACCCTACTAAGCTTTGTGAGTGAATTTGGTAGACAGAACTGAAAGAAGCTCATTGGGTGTGTGTGGTCCAGGGCAGCTTTGATTTAGATGAACTAAAGGCTTTTAAGTCATGATGATCTCATTTGTTTTATGCCGAAATGTATAGAGGACTACATTATCTAGTGTATCTTTTCTTATTAAGATGGTAGAATGTTGTTTGAGGTAAGTTTGGCTGCTATTTTTAGCAGGTCGACTGATCAGTAAAGAAGTCTCTTTACTGGATCAATCCAACCCATGCCAGCCTGGAAGATGGATATTAAATTATGACTGATGACAATGATTAGACCCTTTAAATTAATGACAATAATGGTAGAGATTCTGAAGAAAACGTTGAATAGGGTCAAACATAGAGCTGTGCTTATAGAGGACATGTCTGCAGACAGTGTGAAAACAAGTGTAAACAACTTCAAGTTATTTATGGTAGTATGATATTTGGATTTAATAACCTTGATGGTGTTGATATTCTTTTCAGTACTTTTTCTGATGTAAGGTAACAAGTGGATGAAAAGTTAAGTATATTTGAAATGGTGTTGTGTGACTCTGTTAAATGTAAACTTCTGCAATATAAAAATTATCTTTAAATAGTTCTGTTTTTTTTTTTAACCATTGTGTTTATGTTTCATGTATTTTGTCTTTTATTGGTTAATGTATTTGATTGAACTTAGCAGTGTGTATTTCATTGAATATATATACATAAATGTTTGTTTATTTTTTTAGCCATGCTACAGATGTCATGGAGACAACTGGCTGGAAGACACTCATACAGAGTCATCCACATCTAATTGCAGATGCTTTTCGGGCACTTGCAAGTCAACAGTCACCACCATTGGGTCCACCACGTAAAAGAGTGAAGCAGTCGTAAAATTCAGCTACATTAGACTCCTGCTCTTTCCTGCAGTTTATACTTCAACACTTACTCTTGACCTCATGGAAGCCATTGTTTGCTAAATCTTTTTCCCTGTTCATCACAATTTCTTCAGAATTATTGAGCATTTATTACTGCTGTCTCCAAAATGAAGTCATCTTATGATTTTATATTTTTGCTGCTACTTCATGGCCACCACTGTCTTATCAAAATAACTGCCTTATTTTTAAAAGTCTGCAGCATTTCATCTTAAAATTTGTCAAATTGGATATCATGCAGTACAAAATAGGATTGTGATGTAACAGTTTGAATAAAAGCGCAGTTTTATGGTGAAAATGGATGAAAATCTGAGGAGTATCATATGGAAAAAGATGTGTCAACCTCACCAACCCAGTGTGAGTTGTCATTTTCATGGCCTCACTAAGTTTCTGCTCCTAGAAACGTTTTAAAGCACCAGATAGTCAAAGAGTAGAATTGGTATCTCTGATTTTTACAGAAGCGAGTACTCTAACATTTCTACAAGAGTTACTGGCTGTTGGAGGTCCTGTTTATATTGACTGTTGTTTCCACCAAGTCATTTATTTATTAAAAAAAAAATAAAAAATATATATAAATACATAGAGAAACACAGACTGACTGATATACACATACGTACAAATGTACATACACCTGTTAAAAAAAACAAAAAAAAAAGACAAAAATCCCCCCCAAAACACTTCATGTCTGCCTTTTCCATCTTAACTTCAAAGCTACACCTATTCAGTAGTTTCTGTACTGATTCCTTGTGAAAGCTAACCGGCAAATGTCTAACCTTGTTGGAAAAGTTTGGCATGATAGAAGAACCATTGCATTCTAGTGATATTTATGTAAGTAGTTCAATGAATGTTATGAAAGGAACATATTGTTTTCATAATTCATTTTTGATTATTGAATAAACATTCCTTGGTGGTACTATATTTCCTATATGTTCCTTTGTAATGCTAAAATTCCTTAGTGAAAGTAGTTTTACTTGCTCTGATTGGAGTGAGTAAGCACAACAATGCAAACCAGAAATATATTGTTGCCTTTTCATTTTGTAAAATGTAATACATAGGATATGAATCTGCTTCTGCATAAACGTGAGCATGCCTCTGTGTGTGTATGTATGTGTGTGTGTGTGTGTGTGTGCATCGATAGATGCATGAAAATGTGTATGTAAAAAATATATATACACACACACACACACACACACATATTTGAATATATTTATGTTT
Organism: Octopus bimaculoides; assembly: GCF_046866305.1. Lineage (NCBI taxonomy): Eukaryota > Metazoa > Mollusca > Cephalopoda > Octopoda > Octopodidae > Octopus > Octopus bimaculoides. The sequence continues at coordinate 41,907,375 of NC_142931.1, read as the reverse complement.
GTTCACTTAAATTCTTATCTTTTCATGCTACCATTGTGTTAGACAGGGAGGTATTTGAGGCAGAATTTTTATGACCATGTTCTCTTCCTGTCATTGTTTTTGAAGTAAGGAACTTTATTTTTTTTTACCTATAGGAATTTGACGAAGGTAGACAATCTGTTGATGGGAAATCTCCACAAATTTTACTGGTAGTATCTCATCATAATTCGTAAACATTCATATAAATGTAAACACACAAAAAGTGTCAGTGGGGTTACAGTAGAAGATATTTTCTCAAGTTGCTATGTTATGATATTGAGTGCACATAGACGAGAAGTGAATTTCTTAACTATGTAGCCACTTCTGCCTTTTAGTGTGTGTGTGTTTCTATCTATCTGTCTCTATCTATCTATCTCTCTCTCTGTGCTGTGTATACATATATAATTTATGTACACATACAATTTAACTTCCATGTTTACTCGGTGCAGATGAAAGTGCATTAAGGAAGAATTTCTACAGCCAGAGGCTCTGACAACAGTCTCTACATGTTTTCAAGTGAGGTTATAATCTCCTTGTCTAACGAACAACAGCCTAGACATGCTTTTGCAGTGGAATGCAAGCAAAGGACATTGTATGAACAGTGAGTCAATCAGCAAATGTGTGAAGATAGACGAGATATGAACTCATTTTCTCTTTCTCTCTCTCACGTACAGTTATATATATATACACACACACACACACAACGATCTTTTTCTAGTTTCTGTGTACCTTATTCACTCACGAGGCTTTGGTTGACCCGGGGTTGTACAAGATGATACTTGCCGAAGGTGATATGCGGTGGGCAAGTATCATCTACTACGGCTCCATACTGATCAAACATGTATACATACATACGTATGTATGTACATATACACGTGTGTTTATGTGTGCGTGTATATGAAGTGTATATACACGAGTATGTTAATGAAATATAAATATATCCATTTGTATGTATGTGTGTGTGTATTATAATAGATATATATATATATATATATACACACACACACACACACACACACATACATACATACATACATACATACATAGTTATGTATGCACATACACAAAATTATGATCACTAATTATATATACGTGTTTGCATGTGTGGGTGTATATATATACACACACAATCATACACTCACGTTTAGGTGCAGGCATGGTTATATGATTAAGTTTGTTTCTCAGCAGCGTGTCTTCAGGTTCAGTCTCACTGCATGGCACCTTGGGCAAATGTATTCTAATAGAGCTGCAGGCCAACCAGTGCTTTATGAAGGAATTCGATAGACGGAAACTGAAAAAACCCTGTCTTGTGTGTATGTCTGTTTACGAATGTTTATAACTTACGCTGAGCTTCAGTTAGTTACGTCACTATTTGTGGGTGGGTTGTATTCAATCACGTGTTGATGTTTCCTGTCAACAGATCGTCTGATAGCTGGAATATCTCTGAAGTTAAAAATCCTTTACATACCCCCCCCCCCCCCCCCAGAAACAAACAAACAAGTAAATGTTAGCCACAGGAAGAGCATCTAGCTGTAAAAATATGGTCTCAATTACCTCGCGTATAAACTATGTTGGTATGGAGTGACAAGCGTTAGAAACTGAACGTTCGCGTGCATACGTATTTGGAACGCAACTGTAGAAGCATCAAGAACTATGTAATGTAAAAAAGATTTTCGAATTCAGCTATAAATAACGGCTTATAAATCAAGTTAAAATTCCCTTCCAATGGAAAAAAAAAAAAAAAAAAGGGCGGAAAGCTGACTGCATAGCTCAAGCCATGCATTTTCCCATCCAACAGGATTCATCAGCAGCTTCATCATTTACCGTCCACTTTTCCACGATTGCATGGGTCGGACGGAATTTGTTGAGGAAATTTTGTTAAAGCCGGATGCCATTCCTGTCGCCAATCCTCACTGGTTATTTATTGCTGAATTCGCTTCGGGACACATCGTTAATAAAGACTCATTTACATATGTGTGTGTATGTATATCTGTATATAATAATGTAAATATACATGTGTGTACATATACAATTTTATTTATTTATTGTTTTAACAACGCATTCCTACTACATTAATCTGGTGCAAAATATCAGGAAGTGTTCAATAAATAGCTAAGTTAAAATATTTAAAGTTGTGACAATTATATATGTATGAAGTAAACACAAATAGTGTTTAAAATTTACGACAGCTGTTTCGGTAGAATTTTAATGCATTCATAAGATTACATCACATTATATAATCCACCATCATCGTTATCTTCTACAGATGCATTAAAATTCTACTGAAATAGCTGTCGTAAATTTTAAACGCCATTTGTGTTTACTTTTTATACCTGCACTACACCAAGGAGTTAGAGTCGGACTTATGGTTTAAATTAGATTTCGTACTTGCATTACTACAGTAATCCTACCAACATTTGATGTCTTCAATGTTTACTTCACTGTGAGCTCCGTTTCTAGCGTCCTACGTGTTGATGCGTCTTGATCATACGATCTCACCAACTTTTGATTTCAGATGGAGCAAACTCTCTCTTTAGGGTTACATCATGTTACGATGAATAGAAGGGCTATAGAGTTTGCAGAGATGCTGTAGCATGTAGTCGCCTCCATATTCACGCGCAATAAACATAGGTACAATTTCTTGTGGGTGAGTAGAGTAGGCAATATGTCTATTGATAATTGTAGTCAGAGATTGTAGGATAATGAAGCTTAACCTAGCCATGAGTAACACGTCAGGTTAATTCTGCGTATACACTAAGCTGTAATGACATGAGCAAAGGGTTGTTTCTATGGGGCACTTTAGTTTGGCTGAGTAATTCGGTAACGTATGATCCAATCTCGTTATCGTAGCTGATTATAATGGATTAATGGGGAAACCATAACTATTGAAGCTGATAGATACGAAGGCAAGGGAAATCCATTGAACCATTAGGGGTAGCCGCTGAGATGTAAATTTTAGACCACTTGCATAATCGTCAATAAGAGTACAGGCAGATCAATTGTTAACTGCTTTAAGGGGATGCTCTAGAAAGAATTAACCATAGACATCATGGTCTAGTTTATGAAAGTAACGGAAAAATAGCCGAGAGAATTAGCTTGGGATACAGTTTTCGTGTGCGATCTGATGGTACCATTGGTGCTTATTTCAAACCAAAACAATTACGAAAGTTCTTAACTGAGAGTAAGCCACTACCAATCTTTTGGAAATTCGAACGGCTTTGAGAAGTACCATTCTCTGAAGAGTGTTAATCATTTAGAAACCCCAGTGTTGATGAATGGTTTGTGAGATCAAATCCATGTACAGAAATGCTATCGGCAATGGGTCTAGTGAAGAATTTAGCTTGCAAGTAGGTGTCTACCAAGGCTTGGTTCTCGACCCGCTGCTGTTTATTATAATTCTTTTGTCCGTAAGAGAGAAGTTTAAGATTGTCCTTGAAGAATTGTGTGCTGATGACTTACTTCTCTCGTAGCTGAAAAATCTGAAAAGAAAATCAAAATGTGCAAAGCTTAAAATTGAAAGGCCCCCAAAAGTAATTTTATTGAAGAAAATAATTCATTTGGGAAGAAAAGACTTGTAATCAGGGAAGTGGGATTGATTTTTGTGTATGCAAGAGAGGCATAGGTAAAAGCTCTATCTCCTGAGCGAATTGTAAACAATGGCTTACAAAAACTGGAGTGGTGTTACTGGCAAGCTGAGAAAGACTTCATATGTAATAGATGCTCAAGAAGTTAGCAAAAGAAGCACTCATGAAATAAATCCTTTCGAATATTTAGAAAACTGACTAGAAATAGTTGCTAGCCTCTTATCTGGGACTTAAAGGCGGGTGTTTCGAAAACTTAGAAGAATCAGTAAAAAAAAAAAAAAAAGCTTCTGCGAGCTATTAGATCTGGTGTAAGGAAAGGTTTTTCTCTCTCCGAATGAAAGGCAGATAGTGCGATGCTTGTGCAAAGTCCAGTATTGCACAATAGCAAAGGGGTGGTATTGAATATGAGGATGCGTGAACGCTAAAAGGAAACTCCGCTGGTAGTGAAACATCAGTGTACATGAACGGACTTTGAAAGTGAGCAGAGAAAACGCCTGGGTATAAGAGGAATCAGATGTAGCTTCACTGGTACGGACTTGTGATCTATATGAAGAGTAATTGTTGGGTTAAGTACCAGGGCAATCTATGCGAAATAATTATACCGAAGGGTAAGATATGAAGTGGCGGAAACTTATCTGAAAGGGCTGAACCTCACGAAAAAGTTGAAAGATCGCAATAGTGAGATGATGTACTAGAGGAGACTCTCCCAAGTGTTATAGGTACATAAGAGCGAGCATAAAATTATGATTAGTCCTAGTGTGCGTGTAAACACATGAATGAGGACAAGAAGGGGAAAAGACAGAACTCATCTATGAAAGTGGAGTTCAAGTCGTTACTTTGAGTTTTCCGATCTTCGGAAGTTTGTGATCAGTGGAAAAAGAAGTATATAATAGAATATGTAATCAATATTTAAATATCGGAATAAGTTTTGATTGAATCTAAATATAAAAAAAATGGTTGGATCTCTATGATGGTACGAACTAAAGATATAAGGGAAAAATTATATTGAGGTTACACTGCGGCGCACTTAGCATCGTCTCGTGGCCCACCAGTGTTCCGCGGCATACCGGTTGCGGAGCACTGGTATAGGCCAATGAATTAGGTGAATACGTAGTGGGAATATGTCTTTCAAAAATCAGATATATTTGGACAGGCTTGTAAATTTCTTGTTCGAAATAAAAGAATGTCTAAGTTGGTAAAGATGTTCGCTTAATCCAAAGTAAAATGCTTATCTATAAATATTATTTAAGTGTATTTTTTAAATTTCGTCTGACTAACTAACAAGCCGCCAGTACATTTGCAAGTAGTTGAAGAAGGCAAACTATTGCTAGAAAGTTTTTTTTTTTTTTTTTTGATATTACAATAGAGCTTCTGAAGTTTTTACTGGAAGCTAATCTTAATCGGGTTACTGGTTTGATGGAAAGAGTAGGGAACCATTTAGCTATGTTTATTGGTGCATTTAAATGTCATAGAATATTTCTTGGTATACTTGTATGCTTTGAAACATGAGATACAGGTAGGTATTGCTTTTTCTCTGAGAAGCCACTTTTACGGAAAGCGGCGTTGTAATAATGAAAGGCATTGATAAATGCAGATTTATCTGAAGATAATGATACTCACTAACATAAAGAATTATTTAAAATATCTGGCAGTGAGTGGAACTGTTCTAAAAATAATCTCTTCTTGGGCGTCTATGGTAAGGGCAGAATTTTTCTTGTGTCTACGTTTAATGTCTAAAAAGTTAATTCTATTAAGATAGGCTTACGCATTACTGTGGGTACCTATATTAATAATAATTTAATGAGGTGTTTTCTGAGACTAAGAGTCCGTCGTTTCGGTAGGGACCCCAATATTACTGTAGGAAATCTTATATGTAAAACGTCTAAGATATAAATGCCTATGATTTCATGTAATTCAGCCCCATCGTACGCTTCCATATGAGACATGAAACAATTTGACTCAGCTGTTTTAAAAACCAGGTGGATTTATAAAAAAAAAGAAAAGAAAAGAAAACATACAGGGATTTCTTTGTAGGCATAAATATATTAATGCTAGATTCACTGATTAGAGCGATTTGTAAAGAAGTGGTTTAGTGATGGAAGAGTAAAAGTCAGTGATATCAAAACGAGTAAACTTACAATGCTGCTTTTTGATTCTGCAAAACCATTCTAATACGGCTATACTATTCTCTAATATTTACTGTAAGTATAAGTACATCTAAAATTGCTTGCTGATCCCGGTTATACTTGGTTGTGTGCGAAGTTGCTCTTGTGAACTTTAAGTGTAATGCATCGTACACAAAGGTCTGGGTATTTCACTTTATCATCTATTTAAAAAGTAATAGAAATTTCTTCTGCTTCTTGTCTTACGGAGATGTTTGTGTTGACATAATATTCTTTTATAAACGTTAGTGATATTATTTTGGATAATAAGCAGCCTGTCATGTATACCAAAGAAATTTTTCTTATATGATAAGATAAACGTATATTTCCTCGGAAATAGGTAAATATATTAAGATCTTTTTAAAGTGTTTTGGAAGCTGTTGTGGATTTTCTGAAATATGATCCATTTTATCAAGTAAAAAGTTACGCTTAAATAGTTTTGATTTTGTTTGATGGGGGGAAGTTTTCGAGTTTCAAATCCGATTTTATTATCTGTATAATGTCTGGGCATCTCCTCAGAGAATAAATCTCGTTCTTTACATATAATCTTCCTTTTTCTCGTTTAAACATTCCAGGCAGCATTTTATAGATGGAATGGGGATATTCTTAGTTGAAAAATTAAGCGAGTACTATTTCTTTTCCCTAGTTTTTATCTCTGTATGTAGTGAGCTACATTCGAAGGAGAAGCAGTCGACTTATGAAAAGCCCTGAGTCTGAAAATAAAGAAGAAATGGCTATAGAGTTACTAAGTATACTTGATGGAACCTGAAATCATTTCGAGTATCATGCTTCCACACTCTGGACGATTGCAATCAATAGAATGAGAAATTATGCAGAAAATATTTAAATGTCAAAACAGGTTAAAATACTCACAAAGTATACTGGAAAAATATTGGATCTGACGAAAAAATATAAACGTGATGTGAAAAATCGGTAGCAACAAGAGGGTTTATATGGTTATAGAAAAGACATGAGAGAAAATGCTGTGTGCTAAGTTTGCTTCCCAACTTCATGGTTCTGAGTTCAGTCCCACTGCGTGATAACTTGGGCTAACGTCTTCTACTATAGTTTCGGGCCAACCAAAGCTTTGTGAGTAAATCTGGTAGACGGAAAACTGAAAAGAGCTCGTCGTATATATATATATATATATATATATATATATATATATATATATATATATATATATATATATATATACTTAATTAAAAAGCAGCAGAAATATAACAAAAGACTGTTACTCTGAGTTTTACGTTCCCGTTCACGGTGAAACTCAGAGTAACAGTCTTTTGTTATATTTCTGCTGCTTTTAAATAAAGCATATTACTCTACCTCTGGTATTTGAGTACTCTTTTTTCCACCTTGTTGCACATTTCATGTGCTTACTCCGGTATATATATATATATATATATATATATATATATATATATATATATACTAGCAGTATAACCTGATGAAGCAATTGCTGGCGATCTGTTGCTACACAGTTTTGCCAGAATTCTATCAGATTGGGCAGAAAATGTTGATGCACCATTTTGCATTATGTTCAAAATAGCTTCTGGAATGTGGTGCATTACTGCAGTCTGTTGCTGTCATTTTAAACCAGTTGCTGTCTTTCCCCAGCAAACTCTCTTCTTTGGAGGCATAATCTATGTATATATTAAACAGAACAACAAAAGTTATAATAGATGGCAGTGTCGGTACTTTTCACATATCTGTAATTTTTCAGATTAACACCCTCACGATTACCCAACCCTAATCCTAACACTAACCCTAACCCTGACCCTAAAAACCGTAACCGTAACATTAATCCTAAACCCTAACCCTGACCCTAAAACCCTAATCCTAACACCCTAGTGAAAATCGTGGTAAATTTACAAAGCATTGACGAACATGAGTTATATTTTACTGAATGATTGTGTACTTGCACGTGTGTGCTTTTGAGAGAGCGAGAGAGGAAGAGGTAGAGAGGGGGAGAGAAAGAAATAGGGGTAGTTAAAAGTTTTCTTATGACTGCTTCTCTTCACTGCCTATTACTTCATTAGAAATCTAAGGATGCACATAAGCACATAATAGAGAAAAATGAAACAAATATGGACGACTTGCTCCGAAACACCACCGATTGGGGAACCTGCAGTTGTTTCCTTCAAAATTCCTACATGCTTGAAATGTACATACCTCAAGGTACATTTGTACAAAATTTCATGAAAAAATATTCATTGTCCTGGAAGTTAAGAGGAATTTAAATGGAATTTCCGAATATTGTACCCCCCCACTTCCAAAACACTTTCACCGAAATTTTTTGTATATTTGGAATCTACATAATAAATAATATATGCATAGAAAATTTCATTAAAAAATATTCATTTTTATGAAAGTTATGACCTTCCAAAGTTGGTGGGTACAACTCTAGTTATGCCATCAATGTTTTGTAAATATACCACGATGTGAATGATTGTGTTTACTTGCACGTGTATACGTTTGAGAGAGCGAGAGAGGAAGAGGGGGAGAAATGAATAGAGATTGAGAGCAATGTGTATGTTGTTGTCACAGGTCATGTATGTGTGGTTGTGTGTGTTTTTACGTATCTATGTTATGAAAAATAGGTAAAGAATACTGAGATGAAAGTTTAATCTATGACGTTGTATGTATCACTTTCTCTCTCACCCCCTCTCCTTTTACTCTTACTCTCTATATTTTTATGTTGAGCGCGTGTGTAAGAATGGCGTTCCAGGAAGAAGGGATGAAATATAAAAGTTGCTAGAAACAACAGCCAAATCTCCCTTAAATCACACAAAGCAAACGGAATTTAAAAAATCTAATTACTGCACTGGAAAGGTCAGATCGGGAAAATTCCATTGATGTAAAAATTTTTACGAAAAAGTGGAAAATGTGGATTTCTATAAACTTTCAAAAAGGCTTCACACAGACACACAACTTCAGCTTTATATATTAAGATATATATATATATGGGAGAATGTACGAAAAAAACAACAGACGAGGACAGGTGGTGTAAACAACAAAAGGATGTATTAGTTTGACGCTCGGGAATACAGAAAGTCTTTAACGTTTCGAGCTACGCTCTTCAACAGAAAGAATACGGAGGTGTGTGTGTGTGTGTGTGAATGTCTTTGTGTCTGTGTTAGTTCCTCATCACTGCTTGACAACCGGTGTTGACGTATTTACGTCTTAGAAACTTAGCAGTTCGGTAAAAGAGACTGATACCGTGTATACATATATATATTTTTAAGAATACACACACGCACACATACAATACATATCTATCTTTCCCTCTGTCCGCAATCTCTATGTATGCATGTGTCTACACACACACACACACATTAGATTAATATAGTTTTCATGGAATATTGTCTGTTTTAAATATCTTTTTGAAGCCAAAACAACGCAAGTTATAAGAATTTATAAAACAGGTCGAATGGTTGGTTAGTACTATTACCAGGTTATAGTACTTACCATTCGACTTATATTATTGATTTTTATAACTTACATTGTTTTAGCTTCAAAAAAATATCTAATACATACATACAAAGATTCCCAGACCGGGCGTTGTGAGTGCTTATTGAGCGAAAACACCTAAAGCTCCACGAGGCTCCGACAGGAGGTGGTGGTGGTGAACCCTGCTGTACTCTTTCACCACAACTTTCTCTCACTCTTTCTTCCTGTTGCACCTGTATTTCAAAGGGTCAGCCTTGTCACACTGTGTCACGCTGAATATCCCCGAGAACTACGTTAAGGGTACACGTGTCTGTGGAGTGCTCAGTCACTTGCACGTTAATTTCAAGACCAGGCTGTTCCGTTGATCAGATCAATTGGAACCCTCGTCGTCGTAACCGACGGAATGCCAACCACCACTATCATACCACCTACATTCCTTTCTTATTCTCCCTTCTCTTTCTTCTTCCTCTCCGCTACCTCCTTCCTAACTTTACTACTATTGCTGTTTAGAATAACACCTATGCAAATTTTATAAACAATACATTCAAAAGAGATGTCTCAAGGATTCAATCACTACTACCATCCACAAAATGTCACTTTCAGGGCATTTGACCATTTAACATCCCACTACTATCATGGCACTCCCGCATTCTCCTCCCCTCTCCTCCTCTTTCTTCTTCTTCTTCTTCTTCTTCTTCTTCTTCTTCTTCTTCTTCTTCTTCTTCTTCTTCTTCTTCTTCTTCTTCTTCCCTGCCAAGAATTCACAACGATCTCGAACCCACAAGAGTAAACAAGAGAGACAGAGACAGGCAGAAACAAGGAAAATTCCCCTTGTATTTGAATACTATACAAATATTCTTTTAAAAAACTTTTCTTTTAATTTTCCCAAAATTTAATTGTTTTCCATACTTACAGTTGAAAAAGTGTCAATGACTAAAACCGGTACTGGAATGTATTTTATAAAATTATTTTACCATTTTCTACCTTGACTTTTTTTCCTTATATATCAACTCATGTGTTCATTTTCAACCTTCTACATATATATATATATATATATATATATATATATATATATATATATATATATATATAACGTTGACCACTAACGTGGACAATTAATGTGCTAGAAATAGATCACATCTTGTGTCTATTAAGACCTAAATTGTTCTCAACATGAAATATAGCAGCATACCAAAACGTGAGCGGGCAAAACATTTAAAATCACCTAAAAAAACACACATTCTTAAACAGGGACCGGTTTCGGATTTAACAAATCTTACCGATTGTCTATTCCTCTTCAGCCTGATTCGTAATGTAACCGCAATCATCAGAATCGTATACAAAGTTGCCCACCGCCATGAGTGCGCGTGTATATGGTTCTGCTAATTACAGCTTAATGGTAAAATTCAAAAGTCTTCGTTTTGGCGCGCTAATTACAGGAATATGTCTGCAGCAAATATTTACTGCGTCGTACATATTCAGTATGAGAAATTGGTAATGGGTAATACATTATTATAAGATATGGTAATTAATCATATATTAATTAATATCGATTAATTACCAGGAGGCCAGCACATCTAAAGAATCAAAGAGATTCAGAAATAGTATCTGCAATCTCAGGGGATTAAGGAACATTTTTATATATAACGTTGACCACTAACGTGGACAATTAATGTGCTAGAAATAGATCACATCTTTTGTCTATTAAGACCTAAACTGTTCTCAACATGAAATATAGCAGCATACCAAAACGTGAGCGGGCAAGACATTTAAAATCACCTAAAAAAACACACATATATATAAGAACGACCGTGCGAACCCAAAAGGAGAAATGGTGACGAATGGAAAAACAGGCTCCTTTCTTAACGCGTCACACGGTCGAACACAAAATATATCAAATCATAAATATGTTATAATTCTATAACATAGTGAATTCGTAAATGCCAGTAAGGAAGACGATAGAACTCAACCGATAGAGATGAATAACAGTAAGATTTATTGGAGCATTAAAATGTATGTCTGTGTGTGAGTGAATGCGACATAATAAAACACAATAAAAGACAGGCCGTCATGTAAACAAAAGAGTGTGTGCGAGTAATACATGTATGTGTATGCGTGAAATACAGCGGATAGAAAAGAGTCAGTAACACGTATAAGAATTTAAGATACCAGTTCTTTGTTAGAGTACACAGTGGTAAGTGTCTGTATATAAGAAGTTAAGGCGTGTGGGGCAGAGCGATCACTAGTTGTGATGTTAGGGCTTCCATGCCAAGCCGGGTTCTTGAATACAGATGTTCTTCGCAGGCTAAATTCTTGGCTGTTATTTATCGTGGTGAAGAAATCACACAAACAGGGCTGAAGAGAAGTTCTGCGGTTAGCTGTTGACGCTGGCGGCGATGCTGGTAGTACGTAGTTGGACGATGGTGTTGGTGTCGTCGCTGGAACTGGCTGGTTGGTTGGTGTGTTACGCGTGTGTGGCCGGCGGCCAGATCTAAGATCTGAGGCGCGACGATTTGGCGGGTATAATTTAGTCTATTTATAGCTGAAGGTAGGCTCCAGAGAAGTATTAGAAAAAAAATATCACGTGACCTTATTAGGGGCTACGGTTGGTCGATTTGCGTCCTGGGGGCAAATGGAAATAATTTACCCGCGCAAAGAATAGTCAGTCACGTGATGACAGGGAATGAGTTGCTTTCTACTACGCTCGCGTCTGACAATATTTATAGTGAGAGAAGATGGTTTGTTTGTATATAATGGCGATAGAAGTGTTCACTACATATATATATATATATATATATATATATATATATATATATATATATATATACAACGGGCTTCTTTCAGTTTCCGTCTACCACATCCACTTACAAGCCTTTGGTCGGCCCGAGTCTATAGCAGAAAACACTTGCCCAATGTGTCATGCAGTGGGAATGAACCCAGAAGCATGTGGTTGGGAAGCAAGCTCCTTATCACACAGATACGCCTCGCCTATCTAAATGCATACATTATATAAAACGAACCCCCCCCCCCTTCGATCATGAATGACCATGGGGCTGCACCTAGAAAATTCCCTTCCGAAGCCCATATCTGGGAAAGATTGTTTGAGGAAGACCAGCATTTGCCTAAGCATACCAGCTTTTCCTCTTCATGCCACCGATGTTATCCAAAGGAAAGGCAAAAGCCGATACAGCTCGGCACTAGTGACGTCGCAACTCATTTCTACAACTGATTACTGGAGCAACGTGAAATAAAGTGTCTTGCTCAAGAACACAACACACAATCCGGTCCGAGAATCAAACTCACTACCTCATGATTGTGAGCTCGATGGTCTAACCACTGAGTCATATGCGTTCACACATACATTATACACTCACATATATATAAATAGATATACATACAGACATATGCATGCGTACATATACATATGCATATTCAACTAAGTATACTTGCAAACGCACGTGTGTGTGTGTGTGTGTGAAACAGAGAGAGAGAGAGAGAGAGAGAGAGAGCGGGAGAGAGATAGTGGAGAGAGAGAGAGGAGAGAGAGAGAGAGGAGGGAGAGAGAGACAGCTCTTATCGAGTAGAAAGGCGTTCTCGCCATCACCTTTTTCAGGCATGGTTTATGCTATGTAGTCTTCAGTTTTTTATGGCAATGGGTAATTCAAGGGACTTTGACTGATATTTCTATGTGCAGTCTTCACCATCGGCTAATCTATTTTTCTGTTATTATGCAAGATTTTGTGGTAATTTTCTTTGTCAAAGTACAAAACTAATTTTCTTTGTCAAAGTACAAAACTAATTTGCTTTGTTAATGTACAAATCTAAATATTCATTCTTTGTTTACCTTTTCTCACGGTTAAATAACGACTTAATTGTGTGTATGTGCGCAATAAAGCTTCTTGCTATCTAATGAAACCAGTCTGAGCATGTTAACAAACGTCTGTTGATTGTTAAATAAATCACTGTTACCTCACCACCTCAGAACAAAATCAGTGGACATTTCTTCTTATAGAACATATATTCTGTAGAAATATCTCATCGCAATTATTTATTAATAAAGATATCATTAATAAAAATATACGAATAATTGGCATCACTTATCATAAAGTGCACTGCCGAAAAGGAGGTTTTGGGTAATCGTGTTATTACTTGTAAATGTGCTAAAAAAAACTATATTTTTTCCCCACACATGTGGCTGTTAACAAATTAAGAAATTAAATACTGTTTTGCAACTACGTAGTTCAAGACGATCCTACTGAGCAGCATGTTGAGCAAGTGTTTTCTATCATAACCTCAAGTTGATCAATATTTTTTTTAAATGGACCTTGATCAAGCATTTCAGTGCACGTGTCAGAGATGGGGCAATTTGTATTCTCCTCTAAACTCGTGTATTTGGTGTTTGTTGATGTTAGATGTTGGAGTCTGCGATATTTCTGGACAAAAATTTAGGGTGATTAAGTGAATTATTTTGTTGGTTCTTTTGTTAAAAACTGGGTTGCACACGTGTCGTGTGGGAAAGAGCCTTTTAAGGCGTTTGTGGAATTATCGCGCTACTGGGGTTGCAACCGAAATGCTTTAGGGTGGTTTGTACCAGAAAATTTTTCTATGACTGTTACGTTCGGCATTTTGCGTGGGTATCAGTTTATATTAAGTTACGTTTAAAGCCACTTCCAGTTTGAATATAATTATAGTAGTGTGAAGATCCCTTAGAGTTTGCTTGTTAGCAAATAGGAGAGAAATTCAGAGGGAAAACCTTTATTCAATTCCTATATATACATTTATATTTAAATACTTACCTCACCATATCTATTTCACCACTCAGCTGTTCCTCGACAATGACCTATGACACATGAACTAACTTCAAACACTAGTTTTGTTCTTTTTCTGCTCTTTTCTCTTTCTTTTTCTGTCTCTATCACCATTCTTAGTTCCCTTCCTCTTGCCTTCCCATAACCATTTCCTTCATACGCTGACTTATTCCACAGTATAATGATCAGCATCGAATAGTCTAACACTATTCTCCCTATCCTCTTTAACATCTAGAACACATATAAACTCTGATTATTTCGAAATTCGAAAAAAACATGCGTAGTTTTGTATGTCATGAACAGAGTTAACATATATGTGTGTATATATATATATATATATATATATATATATATATATATATATATACGTACTACACACACGCAAACATATATACATATAGACAGTATTTACACATGTACCCTCACACACACGCACTCACTTACATATTCAGACATACATACATACATATCAATAAGCACGTTCTTACCAT
>NC_142931.1:41840359-41890359 GCF_046866305.1 Octopus bimaculoides | reverse complement strand
TTACTAAGGAGGAAAAAATGTTTGCCAGGGCACAAGCCAATAAAAGATAGATTCACTCTTTTGCTATGCGGCAACGCAAGTGGCGATTTCAAAGTCAAGCCATTGCTTGTTTACCATTCCGATAATCTGAGGGATTTCAAAACAAACAATGTTATGAAGAATACATTGCCTGTTATGTGGTGGGCTAATACGAAGGCGGTCACCCATCTAAGTACTCACTAGGCTCGACGTTGCTTAACTTCGGTGGCCGGACGAGAACCGGTGCATTCAACGTAATATGGCCGTTTCAGCCCAAAAGTTGTAGGCTGTGGCGATGGTAGTTCACTAATAATGTTATCATCTTTTCAATGGCCATTCTTATGTGATTAGCTTTTGGTGAAGGAGGGAGTTCGACATTGCTGCCCTCTTTTGAGTTTCTTGCAGTGATGTAGATTCATCTGGGACCTTGGACAGTAAAAGGACAAGTTGTTTCTTGAAAACATCAATCCCTAATCCATGTATATCCCGCAGATGTCTTGACAAGTTATTAAATAGCCGTGGTTCCTTGAATCCCAAGCTGTTGCAGTACATGGTCCTCACTCTAGACGGAATAGCTGGAACCTTTGGAACAGTGCAGTTGCGTCCGGTTCGGGGGCTGGTATAGCTCTCCGTTACAAAGTTTGGTGCCACTCACTTCAGGATCTTCCATACATATATCACTGCAAATCTCTCCTCTCTTCGCTCCAAGGAGTATAGTCGTAGTTCTTTCAGTCTCTCTCAGTAGCTCAGCTGTTCCATTGATGCAATCTTCCTGGTATAGGCACCGTTGAACTAATTCAAGTTCTGCTATTAATTTGACACTATGGAGTGACTACAGTTGAAAGCAGTTGTCCAGACGTCTGAGGACAAATCTCTTCCATAGAACCAGCATAGGTTATTGTTCCCTTGTTCTGAAAGTCCTCAGAATCCACCCGACCCATTACCTACACATTGCCAACATCTCGGTGATATGCACGTGAAACGAGACATCGTTGCTCATACCAATCACCAGATCACGCACTGTACATAACTCTAGAATTGGCACAAGCTATCGTTGCCGCGGCAGGTTAGCACATGCTAGCTGATAGTGGAGGGCTTGGAAGTTCCTTGCATTAAATTGCATGTTGTTTTCATCAGCCCATTCATATATAGCATCTAAGTCTTTCTGTAGAAGATTAGCATCGGAAGATTCTTTGACTGCTTGTATGTATGTATGTATGTATGTATGTATGTATGTATGTATGTATGTATGTATGTGTATGTGTGTGTGTGTGTGTGTGTGTGTGTGTATGCCATTACCGGGACTACCCAATTTTCGTCTGCGATTGATATATATTTGTGTTATTTAATATTGTATGTCCATAAGGGGTAGCATCTCAGGACGAATACACACATACACACACACATACATAACATATGTATGTGTGTGCATACACACACACACACACACACACACACACACACACACACATACACACACACACACACACACACATATATATATATATATATATATATATATATATATATATATATATATATATATTAAACAAGCGCGTACATATATACTTACAGACACAGGCATCTATGTACATGTGTGTGAGTTGTTTAATATGTCTGTTGTGTGCTTTGTCGAACATTGTTTCGTAATGTTTTGGTAATTTATTATCTATGAATTATATAAACAAAGAGACATTGACATTGAACAAATCCCTTACAGCTAGAACCCTAGACTCCTTTATCATTAGTTTTAGTGTGACTATTATATTATTTGTGTATCATCTTAATTGCTATTTTCCGGAGTTTTTAAGTGCAGTTTTAAGTCCTGGCATGCATCCGGTTCCCTTTTCTAGAATGCCATTATTTAGATGTGGGTACACAGGGAAGAAATGCAGAAATATTAATGTGCTTACAAGAAAAAAAAAAGTTATTACTTCTTGTTGCAAAGATAGGTTTTTGCATTTTATGTTTATTAGATTAATATGCTGAGTCCATGTAATTTTTAACAAATAGGCGCAGACGTGGCTGTGTGGTAAAAAGTTTGTTTACCAACCACACGGTTCCAGGTTCAGTTCCACTGCATTGCACCTTGGGTAAGTATCTTCTACTATAGCCTCGGGTCGACTAAAGCCTAGTGAGTGGATCTTGAAGACAGAAACAGATAGAAACCCGTCGTGTATGTGCGCGCGCGTGTGTGTGTGTGTGTGTGTGTGTGCGTGTCTTTTTGTCTGTGTCTGTCCCACATCCCGCTTGACAAACTGGTGTTGGTGTGTTTACGTCTCCGTAAATTAGTGCTTCGGCAAAAGAGACCGATAGAATAAGTAATAGGCTTAACAAAAATTAAGTACTGGGGTCAAATTATTCGACTAAATTTTTTTCAAGGTGGTGCCCCAGCATGGCTGTAGTCTAATGATAGTAACAAGTTAAAGAATATACCATCCAAGATGGGATGATGCACTGTATCCGGTATTTTTATCTGTTTTCACATTTACTCGGCATAGTGATTTGGCAGAATGATTTAAGTCTCCGATAAAAATATTTAGCGTTATTTGTTTCGACTCTTTGGCTTCTGAGTTCAAATCTTGCCGAGTTCCATTTTGTTTTACATCCTTTCGAGGTCGATGACGGTCGATCCGGATGCTTTGCGTTAATTGTTCCCGCTCTTTGCGTTCCCAGTGCAGATTTCACATTCGCTTGTTTGGACGGTAGACTTAATCTGTCGCCCAATTTAACACCTCTACCTGGCACCGTTAGTGGAGTCTACTCTGTTGCAAGCATTCGAGCAACTCTCCGGTTTAAGGATACTTTTATTCAGTCTCGGAACTCCTATAAGACGTGATAAACAGTCTCCGCTACCGACGTGTAGATATTAAAATAAATAAATTAAAAAAACAAACTAACGGTGGTGTCAGTAGCACTTGAGACAAATAAATGATATTTCCTTTAAGATTTAAGGTTAATTTGTTAGAATGAAACTATTAAAACTCATTGTTAATTTTTTTTAAAAAATATTTCAACACCATTTATATTTCGGGACGGTCATTTCTTTTCTTTTTGATAAAATAAACACACGCAATACATATTCGTTCTTCACTTCAGCTTTATTATTGTTCTTATTTTCTGTCCTTTGTCTTAAATCTTTCGTCACACGTCCTGTGACCTCTTCAGCAACTCGCCATCCCACGTGTTTAAGATCATTTTCATTGAGGTGTATTGTCGTCTAAAGGATGTAGATCTAAATTAACGGTCAAACTCTTGGGTAGATTGTGAATAAAGTGACCTGAGTACTGAAGACCATAGTAACATCCTCGTGTTATATTAATTCTAGATTCTGCTTCCTATTCTCTAAATAACTTTCAAACCAAATATTTAGTACACCATAGTGTTGTAATTATGATTTCAGTATTGGATAGTTTAAAATATTAAAATTCCTTTGCTAGGTCTAAAAATATTAGAGAAGTAAATTAGGATTTAAGTGAAGAATTGCATCAGTTATTTTACCAAGGAATCAGAGTAGCGTGGCGATTTTTCCTGAAACCGAAATTGGTGATCGTATAAAATATACATTTGTAGAACAATTTTTTCTGCGATTTTTCTTTAATTTGGAAGCATGATAATTGTTGAAATTACAGTCACCTTGCTATATTTCATATTTGTTGGGATAATACTGGATTCCATTAATCTGTTGCAAAAAATTATGAAGTATAAATTACACTTGACGAGGAGTAAGGATACATTATTGAAAATTATGATTGGACTTAAATGTTCTAAAGATCGTTCCTGATTTTGACTTGATCAACATTGAATGTTATTACATTTATAATGAGTCGAGGTGACGAACGGGCAAGAGTTCTAAAGGTAACTTAGAATGAAAAGTCATTCTTTTTGCTCGTTTCAGAGTTGAATTATAGATCTTTTAAAGTTAGGCCGAGTTTCACTTACCAATGTTTGCGATGTTTCCTTAATTTGAGACAAGAGACGGTGCATCGAGAATGATCTTTCAGGGACAATTCCAGCAACTTATCAAACTAGTCTTTGTACTTCAATACAAAAACTAGTTTCATAAGCTGTTTTGTACTTCAGTATTGTTGCACGTTCTATTGTAAAAACTACGCTCCTGAAAGCTCTCCAGTCATCATTCTGGGGAGTGTATATCTCTTTATTGTAAAGTAAAATTTACTTTGTAAATTAAGTTAAGTACGTTATGCACAAATCAAGATAGCGGTACTATGTGATAGTGTTATATTACCATGTACCAAAAAAAAAAAAAAAATGGATATTAGATATTGACGAAGTCTTATGCTGGAAATTTGCTGGCTTTATATGCACATGTATAGATAGCTAGCAACATAGATGGATATTAAATGAAGTGAAATAATATTACAAATAAAAGCTACAGTTAATATGAAAGTACTCAAAATAAGAAAAAGTAGTGACGTAATTTTATAAATAGTGAAACCGTAAGTTCATAAATTGACTGTTGCATCAAAAATGGATATCCATATCTATGAATATACAATACATAGATTAGTAAAATTTGAATAAGGCATACTTCCCCTGTTTGGTATTCTGTCAAACACCGTGTACCCAATAAAGACGTTTAACTTTTCTTTTAGCTCTTTCATTGAAGTACAGCACACCTCTACCAAACAGGGACACTAACTTTCGAAAAAGATTCTGCTCCGTTTAAAAGTTTTCTTTCCCTTTCACGGTATATTAATGCATCAATTTTTTCGTTTCGTTTTTGCTTTACTACTGAGTAGTTTCACTATTTTGCTGTGATTAGTTAAACAACATGCAATAAACTGGTGTTCTTCTTTAGAAAGACTGCCAGATGTCTCTCAAACACGCAATGCTTTGAATGTAAACTCCAATACACGTCACCTACTACGCAGGACGCTTCTCGGAAGCAGACTACGTAAACAAGAACTTGTGGTGAAAAGAAGCCAGTTCAAAGTAGATTCAATCAAAACGGCTCATGTGATTATAGTGGTATATAAATGTAACAGTATAACAAAAATAGGATTTTAATTTTTGACCTTTGAATCAGAGTAACACTCCCTAGGAAAAAATAGTGAAAAAAAAAATCAAGAAAAAATAGCAGGGTGTTGTTGCATCAACATATTAGCAAGTTTTTATACTATGTAGTCATCTGCAAAACATTTTAGCTACTAAAAACAACCGAAAAGCATATTTATAATTTGGAATAATGCTGCCTAGTTTGAGATTTAACGACCAAAATGTAGGACTGGCTTGCTAAAATCTGGACAAGTAATAACTACTACAAATAAGAACATGAGTAAATGAGTAGCAATTATTATTTGACAACTATGGTTATTACTTAATATAGCTATTTTAATTTGCTAGCAAATTTGAAGGGCAGTGTGTGACAGAAATGGTAGAATGATGATTTATATAGCGTGAGATATTTTGATATGTCTGTTTGTGTTCTGAGTCCAAAGTTCCGTCCTGGGTGTCATTGCTTTAAACTAAGCCGTCAATAAAACATGTACTGAAGACGACTCAAACGGTGACAGTTTCTAAATCTATAGCATTGTGTATGTTTAACGTTAATATTTTAGAATATTTATATATTTCTACTTTGTTTTAGTCATCATGGAGAAGGCCATGCTAAAGCACTATCTGTGACACGCGTATAAATATTTTGGCAGTATTGGTTTTTAGGTAAAAAGTGACCAATTTAGAGGACGTGGAAATCGAATGTATGACACCTTTATCATTCTGAATATATTAACAGCATAAGTAAAGCGAATTAGACTGTAACCTTGTTCCACCATACTCACCAATACGTTTAGTTTCTCTCCGACAAGGCACGGAGGCCTTTTATTTTAGATTGAATACTAGGACAGGACTTTTAGTATGGTAGTTCGTACTCTGTCACTGGTTTTGCATAGTGTCAGTGACCAAAGCATACTAACTTTAATAGGCAAGTTAAATCAACTACAAGAGGCTGTTATGTATGATGGATTCAGTAGGATTGCTAGTTCAAATTTATGAAAAGGTGTGATTGGTATTGAAAAGTAGCCCCAAATGATAATTTTGCGAGTAAATTATAAAATAGAGATAAGGATTACCTCTAGGCTGTTCCTAATATACTGAGTTGTTAATTTATTGACATTCTACCCTTACAAAATTAAAGTTTAAAGTAGCATGTGGTCCAAATAAAAAAGATAAATGTCGGTGCGATCCTAAAATAGCAGCAGAATCACTGTTTGTATCCCAGTCTAGCAATCCTAATAGTAAGTAGTGACAGTACTGAATAACTATTGAGAGTTTAATTGAGAGTTTATTGAGAGCTTAATTCAAGTTTTCCTCAGGACCTGGAGCAAGTCACAACTCCCCACCCCAACTAGAACATTCTTCCATGAAAATCCTGTGATCTTTTTTATCTGTTAGGTCACCCAAGAGTTGATAGCAAGTTAATGGCTACTCTTTAGAATTGATAGTAAAATAACTAAACAATGATTTAAAAAAGATTATTATTTCTTATATATGCAGAAGGACAATAATTTTGGGGAATGGGGTTAGTTGATACCATCAACCCCAGTACTTGCATGGTACTTTATTCATTCTAAGAAAATGGAAGGCAAAGTTGACCATGACAAAATTTGGATCCAAAGCATGTAGAATCAGAGAAATATCAGAAGGAAGTTCGTCGACACTTTAACGATTCTGCTATCCCATCACGTTTTTTTTTTATAACGAATTCTGATTTAGAGACAATGACACAATTTTGAGGAGAGTAGGTTAATCGAGTAAATCGATCTCAAAACTTGACTAATACTTTATTTTATCGACGAAAGGACGAAAGACTACAAAATAATTGATTCTTTTATGATTAAGAATTAATTCACAAAGGAGATGAAATGCAATGTTTTGATGTCTTTGCTTTCTGATACAACAAAGAACAAGAAAGTGACATCAATGAAAGACAACTGTGTTGTATTTAGGGTTATATAAAAATCAGGAAGGAATAAAGAAGGACAGACAGAAAGAAAGAAAGAAAGACAATACAACTTCATAGGATTTGAATGAGTAATTTGCCGAATGATAATGAGATATGAATTATTTGACAACAATACATATATTTTAAAATATTGCTAAATTTAGGTTCTCTTTAAAATGATAATGATTAGAATGGAAAGCATCACGTTGATTTTGAAGAAAGCAAGCTAAATAAAAATGCGAAATCTAGGCTTTATTCCAAAAAATAATCCCTTACGTAGGCCCAGACAGAGAAGGGCGTCGCAGTTACATTCTATAATCTGTGGGTGGTCTTCTGAAGAAAGTTTTAATTACCTAGCCTAAAGGAATAAATTCGAAGAATGTATGGCCAACAGTGAAAAGTATTGTGGTTCGTTGCACATCAAAATGGAATATTGTTGTGTAAGATTAAGTATGTGTTTGATTGAAACGTACAGGCTTGGAAGTATTAAAATTATTTTCGGCTAATTTATAAAAATTCTAAAAATCTTTTTTAACTCACTTTTTAAAAAATATTTTTTCGGTGCGGAGGAAAACAATTGTTAACATATTTCATTTAATAATCACGTGACATTCAAAATAATATTCAATTTACTATTTTGTATTGTCCTTTCTGATATTATTTTAAATGTTTTTGTTTCTGTTCTGTTATTTTTTTTATATATAGAATAATCTTTTTAATGAAATTTATTATAGTCGAATTTCGATATTTGGCAACAAGAGCGAAATGCTGTAAATTTAGTAACCTGAAATGTATTTTCATTGATGCTCATGCTTTTCTCAATAATTCTTTTTTTATAAATCATATAAATATTATGAGACTTTTTTCCCCATAGAAACAGGCGCTAAAATATCGAAACGAAAATTTGATGATTTTTTTTTTCATTCGTTCGTCTCTATGTTTATTTTTAAAAAATCATTTCGAGCAAATTAAAAGTCGGAGACAATCCTTAAAACCAGTTGCAATGTTCTACGATGATGGATCAACAAAAGTAGTAGATTTAAATCGGCCATCTATCTATCTATCTATCTATCTATCTATCTATCTATCTATCTATCTATCTATCTATCTATCTATGTGTGTGTGTGTGTGTGTGTGTGCACTATCGTTAGGCCAGTTACTACAATATTTGTCCAGAGATAACATCTTTTATGGACTTGTGGTGTTAAAAACACGATAAATATCAGAGACGAAAATTCATTCCAGCAACAGCCAGCGGGAGCACCAGATTCATTTCGGCCTTTTTGAGCCTTTTCAATGGCGCGTGATTCGTAGCCAGCCACATACTCGAACAAGAATTCGTCGTCTCTGATAAAGGAAAAGTGAATAAAACGTTGTGTATTATTTATTCGGAAAAAAAAAAGTAGCGAGCTGGTAGAATCGTTAGAAAGCCGGGCAAAATGCTAGCAGCCGAGGTCGACTTTGCCTTTCATCTTTTCAGGGTTGATAAATTAAATACCAGTGGATTAATGAGGTCAATATAATCGACTTATCTCCTCCCCCGAAACGGCTGGCCTTGTGCCAAAATTTGAAACCATTTTTTATAAAGAAAAAAAAAGGGTGGCAAGCAGGTAAAATCATTAGATCGTTGAAAAACAATTCCTCGGGATAGTTGTTCCAACTCTACATTCTCAGTTGAAATGCCACCGAGATAAGCTTTTTCTTTCATGATTCCAAGGACAATAAAATAATGTGACAATCAAGTACTACGTAGATAAGATCGACAAATCCACTCCCTTCAAAATTTCTAGCCTTATTCACCAACAAAAGGCAGCGAGCCGGCAGAATCGTTAGAGAGTCGGAAAGAAAATACTTAGTGGAATTTCTTCCAGCAATTTATATTCTGAGCTCAAATACCACCGTGGTCAAATTTGCCTTTCTGGATCGACAAAACAAGATACCAGTCAAGTTATGGCGTTGTTGGCATCAACTAATCCCTCCCTTGAAAATTGCTAGCCTTGTGTCTAAATCAGAAACAATTATCTAAGCTAAGAAGTGGGAAAGAAGGACAGAAATAAAAATTCTGCCGACAAAATGCCGTGTTACGTCTTTATTTAAAACATTTACATTCCGAGTTCTAATCCGGTCACGGTCGACTTAGGGTTCCCCTCTCCCCGGATGAATAAAAGAAGTATCGGTAAAGTAAATGGGAAGATTTTAACCAAAATCTGTGATATTGCGCCTTTTGTTAGTCTGAGAAGTTGGAAAACCTTTGCTGGTTTTCCTAAACGGAGAATGATGAGGACCAGTTAAATTAATTGGCTAATATTCCATTGTAGGAAATCGATAGTCGAAAGGAATATTTAATAAAGAAGGCATTTAAAAAGAAATTTCAGTATTGTTTAATATGGAGACTGTGATTATACAATGGCGTTAGGAGTTGGTAACCAAGAAAATAGCTAAATGTGGTTGGTTAGTAGAAGCTGTTGTAGTTTCAGTAAAGAAGACAGTAAGAGGAAGTTGATCGACAATAACCTACCTAATTAGATATTATACAAGTATAACTTTTTTTATTTCACTTCATCTTCCCGAAGCAGCCGATGAGCAATCTTTAGCGAAATGTTATCGCAGATAAATAAATTTGGCTGCTACACCAAATAAGTGCGCTCGCATAGCGATTTTGTTATTGTTAGTATCTAACCCTAACCACATCAGTTGTAGTTGAATAAAACTATTAGGAAAGGCATCCTGGTCGAAATAATCCTGCTATTTGTGTATCAGGAAGAATATTGTTTCATACAGGCGTTATATAATACGGAAGGGTATGAGATTTGTTATGATTTTGGCTGCTATTTTTAGCAAGTTGAGCTATTATGTGTTTAATAAACTTCTTTTCAAGTGAACAATACTTCCTCTTCTCATTCTCTGCATACACCCGCTTCTGTCTCTCAATGTAATACCTTCACAGAATGGAGACGAAACAGGGTGCTTAGTCCGTCGAACTAAGAGAAGGTATGAATATTGACTAACGGAAAGAGACAGTGTTAGAAGAGGAGCGCTTGGTTTTATAACTATATAACTATGTATATATATATATATATATATATATATATATATATATATATATATATATATATATATATATATATATATATATATATATATATATATATATATATATATATACATATTTATATACATGAAACCATTGCTAGACTTGTTATCCCACAAATGAATATTTATCTGCAAATCTAGTGTTAAGCACTCATTTTCTCTGTTCGGAATATATATATATATATGTATATATATATATATATATATATATATATATATATGTATATATATATATATATATATATATATATATATATATATATATATATATATATATATATATATATATATATATATATATATATATATATATATATATGTAGATAAATATTCATTTGTGGGATAACAAGTCTAGCAATGGTTTCATGTATATAAATATGTATATTTTATTATATGTATTTATTTTCTCTTAGTTAATAATTAAATCGGACAAAATAAATTGGTTAATAGATACCAGGGTAGCAAAGATCACAAAATGACTCCTGTTTATGAGGTAGAGACTCCTTGTTATTTTGGGTACTTGAGTAAATATATAAATTTAGTAAATGGAGTAAAACGCATATGTTAACTGAATACTTTTATTTCCAACATATGTTTCGAAGATTACAAATTATACCTTCCATAGGAATAGGTGATCAACATCACCTATTCCTATGGAAGGTATAATTTGTAATCTTCGAAACATATGTTGGAAATAAAAGTATTCAGTTAACATATGCGTTTTACTCCATTTACTAAATTTATATATATATATATATATATATATATATATATATATATATATATATATATATATATATATAAATATGGAGAGCATAAAAGTTAAATTTGTTGTTGAGAAAAAGTTAGCTGACATGGAGGACTGGAAGCTGTCTGAATATTGGGAAAAGAATTACCTGTATCATGATGATGCGCGCTGGGTATCAAAATGCCGATATCGTGACTAATGTTCAATGCTCCGTGGACACTCTAAACGCTATAAGACGTGAAATGGACAGCTGCAGCGGAAACCACGAAGCCGTGACCAGTAGGAAGTGAAACAGCAGGAAATCTCATTGCTTCTGCAAGCCGTTTTTCACCCCTACATCTTTGAACATAGCCTTAGGCTCAATAAGGGCGGCTATTTGAAGTTGATGGTGGCTGTGGTCAAACACTGGCTCGGGAGGGTTGCTGATGGAAGGCCATATATTAGGCAGCAGATTTTGGCTCCTTGCCACTCCTCCAGAAAGAGTCAAAAGTAGTTGTCGGAGAATTTTGGTGACTTCACTAGCATCAATTCCTAGCCTTCTAATTCCCTCAATTGTAAGCCCATGGATTACTATGTGTAGGACAAGGTTGAGAAAGGTACTAACCTCTCTGCCGGCAACACCAGAGCTAAGCTTGGTGGCCAAGATCATAGTTGATATTTTTCGATGTTTTAAAATACTTTTATTTGTGGATGGGATATTGTGCTATATTTTCGTTTTATGAAAACTTTCAAAGTTAGCTAATACGCCCTGTGTATGTGTGTGTGTGTGTGTGTATGTGTGTATACAGGGCGTTCGTGTGTATGTATGTACATACATGCATTCATATCCACAAATACATACATGCATACATATATGCAAACATGCATACATACATTCACAATATTTATATACATGTAAATATTGTATAATAAATATTTCTATATATATTATTATACACACACGCTTACAGACACGCGCATGCGCATATCGCGGCGCTAAATAGAAACCAGGCAACTTCCAGACTTTCTTATCTTAGCTACATTAATTTAGAAGCACCAAAATTAGAATTAATATCTTTTAAATTCACCTCATAGTCGGAACCATCCAGTTATGGATTTTCGAAAGTTATATTTGTCACTGTGTACATATATATATATATATATATATATATATATATATATATATATATATATATATATATATATATATGTATGTATGTATATATACACACACACACACGCATACAGGCACACACACATATATGCATTCCCTCTGTGTTGGCCCCTTGTGGGCAATAAAAAAAATACATATATGCATACATATATCTATGCATATATATATATATATATATGTATATATATATATATATACATATATTATTCAAAAGAATTCCAACTCTGCTTTTTATGTTTTATTTATATTCTTATAAAATTAATGTGGGATATAGAATATGGAATATATAGTATATATAGTAAAATGAAATGAAGTATTGAATGTCTTATTGAATAAATGAAATATTGAATATTAAATATTAAATATTGAAGGACTAGTATACTTTTCTGCTTTCTAGCAATCTTCAAGGTCCCGTGTGACAGAAATGTTTCAACTGTAGTTGAAATATTTCTTTCACATGGGACCTTGTGCGGTATTATCCGTACAACTCAAAGTAAGGTGAATAAAATCAAAATAAGCAGCAGGATATCAAGAGGTGATGCAGTACGACCGTTTCAAGCGGCTCCTTTTAATTGAACAATGCAATCATTACATCAATTTAAATGCAGAGCTATCCTCAACTGCATAAATAAATAGGACTTTTTAAACTGTTGGACACAATATAATTTTACTCAAATTCTCTAATAGAGCAAGAAGAGGGAGAAAGTCCATGTTGCTACTAATGTGACTCAGAATGTACTACACTTCTAAGAACTGTATGAAGTTTGTTAGGGTCATAGCTTGTAAATGATAGTGGTTCACTTTTAATTTAATAGTCTTTTTTTTTATCAACAACCAAATCTAAGGCTAGAGGACAGAATCTGTTTAGAATGGATAGACAGAGTGAGTTGATAGTTTATAGTTGGGTATGGTCATAAATATTGTCAGGATTTAGAAAATGTATAACTGTTTATAAGGGAGGCTGGACAGGGGAAGGCCGTAAATCAAGATGTTAATTACCAGTTAAAGAGCAAGACTCTAATAAGACCTATGATGTTAATACAGAGAAAATTATCATGGAGTACAATGGATGATTGTATATAAGCAATATTGTTATGTTGTATGAAGATAAAATTTAAGATTACTAAAAATGATATCATAACCAGAATAGATAAACTGTATATATATATACCAATTTTCAACATTAGAAAGGGAAGATTACATAGAATTAGTTTAATATTCATACCAGTACTTAATTATTTACTTATAAGGTGGTTTCTATAAAAATTGCTCAGGATATTTACTTATGGAATATTGGGCCGATAAGTCATGCTATCTTTGTATTAGTTGTAAGCTAAGAATCAGAAAAAAACCGGAAAAAAAGTTGTGCACGGATACATACACATATTTAACTATGTGTACACATGCAAAATAAACACAAATATTTGTACTTTATTATGGATATGTTATAATCAACTCTTCTAGACTTAAGTAACTAGAAAGTTTATATTTCTCTTTAAGAACATTAATAACTTATAAGAAATAAGAGGTTGATAGGTAAAGATATCAAAAATAAGAAAACACAATAATAAGAAATTATAGAGAATAGTAAGAAAATATATATATCTTATTATATTTTAATACTAGCGGGTAAGTTCACATCATATACGACACTAAAATTAATTTCTCCTGTCTAGGTTCAAGTGCAGTACCTATTAACGCTAATTACGAAAATATTTAAATGTACAGGTGGTACTATGTACGCATGATACCCTTAGGTCTAATCTATTATTAACCAGGTTGCTCTTGTCCCTATACTTAAAAATTTCATAAGTTTCCATAGAGCACAGTTCGTACCTGCACCGACTATCTCTATAAGGCTGCGCTTTCCTTATAATATCCCATTTAAGGCTAAATTCGAGTCTGCTTTCCTTCAGTTCCCCAATCTTGCTAGATATGGACGTACAATTGGCCTTATGATTGAGCCTAAAAAATGAAAAATAGCTATTAATGCGTTTTTTCATATTTATTGAACGTCCTATATATACAAATTTACCAGCTACAGTTGTGATAGTACACTTATCGATTACCTTTTGGGTTAGACATCGGCCTAATAATGGACTGTGGGATTTAACCCTACAGTTGCAACTAGGAGAATTACCACTATTAATATTATTGATATTCATACCATTATTACTATCATATTACTATTAATATTAATCCTACTACTACTATTGTATGTGTTATTTTCACATCCGGTATTACCTTTCCTCATTCAACATTAATATTATTATTCACATTGTAGGGTTTAAGCTAATCATGACATTAATATTATTATCATTATTACTTCTTGCTAATTTAATATTCTTTCTATTTAACCTTCCTATGTTGGTACCTATATTAGGGAGAGTAGAGTATGAGATTCTGTCTTCCGGGAAAAAAAACTCTGTTGTATCTATGGGAAGCAGGAAAGTTTTTTTCTAAAATTGTCATAAACTTCTTATATATGATTATGAATATGCCACAGGTGAAGGGAACGTTATACCAGATCAGGTCCTTATTTTCAGACTTACGGCGCATGTAAAGGTAGAATCTACCTGTTCTCTCAACGTCTTTCAAAATCGTGGCTTGATTATTAGGTATGTCTCTATTACCAGTATTTTTCTTATCCTTATAGGGTAGAGCAACCTGTCCATTCCCTTTTACCCAACTTATTATCTAAACTAAAATTCCTACTTGTTATAGCATCCACTTTTCTGTTGTTGCTTATTTTTTAATTCAAATTGATGGGTTTGCTGGATGCTTTTCTAGTTGGAATGTTTTCCCGACCAAGTAAGTAAGTTTGTAATCCCTCTATCACTTAAAATCTCATTACTTTCACTATAATTAGGTGCTGTACTTTCAAGACTAAGAAAAGTAATTTCCTTGTCGCATCCCGCTGTAGATAAAGCAAAGTTGTTGTGGTGGGAATGAGTACTGAAAATGTCCTTATTCGCTAATAGTATCGTTATTCTCCACGAAATACTTTTAGCCACTGATAATTTGTTTTCGTATCTCGTAATTTCACCTGGTTTTCTATAGGGGTGGTATAATGCAGAGTTAATATCTGATGTAGTGTCTAAGAAATTTGCTACTTTTGTGCCATATTCAAACGCAATACTTAAGTTGAAGCTTGCTTTAGCTTCGTTACTATAGTGAAAGTCCGGATACTTATTGATCAGGCCACGTGTATATATATATATATATATATATAATAAAGTAAAGTTGTGGAATACCGTACGAGTGGAAATATATATGAAAGAAGGTTTGAAAATGCACTTATTTTTTAAAAATATTTATTTACTTAACCGGTTTCACTTTTTTAGAAAAAGATTATCAAAAGTCTTTGAGAATAATAAAAAATGTTAAAAAACAGTTTGAGTATTAAAATGCATATATACATTCTTTGATGATAAAATATATTTAAAGTATAAAGCTTTGTATGAACTTTGTAGTGTTACATACTGATTGTCACACATTCTCTGATATTAAGGTGAAATTGTTAAAAACAGTGTTAAAAACAGTGTATGAAAATACACATATGGAAAAATACATATACATATTCTTATACATATTCTTTGACAATCGAATAAAATTGAGAAGGAACTGACCTGGCCTTTTTCTATATATATGCACATACATAAATGTATGCATATGCATATATATATATATATATATATACATGCATATATGCATATATGCATATATATATATATATATATATATATATATATATACACACACACACACACACACACACACACACACACACACACACACACATATATATATATATATATATATATATATATATATATATATATATATATATATATATATATATATATATATATAATCAAAAAAAGCCCGGCCCCAAACACCATGTACAAAAAAATTACAAATAAATTAAATAATACCGGTATTATTCAACCCAAAAACAACAATCGGGAAATGCGTACTTTAAACTTGTTACACAAAAAATACGAAAAACTACACATGCAAAACAATTTAACACCAGAAATGAACGGACTGGTATTCTACGAAAATGATGAGCGTCAAAATAAAGGGCCAGACGTTGTTCCTCATGTCCCGCATATAAGACCAAAAACGCATAAATGGACACGTGAGGAATATATTTTAATCCTACACGCTTATTTTACAGCAGTGCTCAACCCAAAGAACGAAAACACAACTACATATACATATAAAATCTGGAAGAAAAATAACAAATTACAGGCGCAGATGTGGCTGTGTGGTAAAAAGCTTGTATCTCAGCCACATGTTCCGGGTTCAGTCTCACTATAGTAGAAGACACTTGCCCAAGGCGCCACTGCATGGCACCTTGGGCAAATGTCTTCTACTATAGCCTCAGGCCGACCAAAGCATTGTGAGTGGATTTGGTAGACGGAAACTGAAAGAAGCCCGTTGTATATATGTATACCAAATCCACTAACAAGGCTCTGGTCGGCCTTTTGTAATGTAATAAGTGTTTGATTAGTTATGTTTTTTTTATTTTTCAATTTGTTTCATGATTGGCAAATTTGGTTTGGTGATGTTAAAAATGTTTGGTGATGCGGATTATGTGTTACTAGAAATGGTATTGTATTCTGTTGATGGGTTCGTCTTTCTCGTGTTGCCCTAAGTTGTTCTATAGGTATCTCTTTTGCTCGTGGTATACTATTTTCTATAAGGAGGAGAGGCCATTTTTGCTTGAGCAGAAACCCTTTGAATTCTATAAGTCGTACGTTCCTGGGATTTGGATCATCTACTATAGTACAAATTTTCCTGGCTAGACAGTACGGAATGTTGCATTTTGTGTGTGTTGAGTAGCATGATTTGAAATTTAGGTACTGGTGTGCATCTGTGCTTTTGTAATAAATATCATTTGTAACTGTGGTGTTGTTTTTAATATATATATATATATATATATATATATATATATATATATATATATATATATATATTGGTGTGTGTCTGTGCTTTTGTAATAAATATCAGTTGTGATGGTGGTGTTGTTTTTAATATATACATATATATATATATATATATATATATATATATATATAATGTATTATATATATATATATATATATATATATATATATATATATATATATATATATATATATATATATGCATACTTATATACATGTATGTCAGATCACTCTGGCAACATGTAGCCCAGTACAACCCATCGTATAGTCGGGCCGTCGGCGACTAAACTGGCAACCAGACGGAGCCTGCTTGGTAACAAGGGCGGTTTTTGTTAGACCCCTGCAGAATGGAAAACAAAACTTGTATAGTCAATGACTATCCAACCGTTGTCAGTGAGAGACCCCAAGTCTTAGTTTAGACATCTCTTTAGGAGAAGGAAAGCTCTGGTGTAATACGTGCATCGAATGATGTAGATTAGTTCTTTGTTGGGGGGGGGGCAAATGAATGCATCATTTAGAGAGTAGGATTGACCTTGTGCAAGGCCTTCCCTCACTTTACAAAGCTTTAAAGACAGACACCGCTTAATTTTTAACATCTGTTGCTATTACTGGTCTTAAAAAAAGGCAAACCACGCAAGGAAAATTCCACGATGGAATGAAAACATGTGTCAGCGTGAGAGGTAAACTCTTCGAATACCAGCTGCAAGTGGCTCCAATTTTTGCGACATTTGTGCAAAATAGTGTAGGTCTCTAACAGAACTGAAAAGACACATCCATGCTGCTCATATTTAGGATGTCAGTCAAGTGCTGGCGTTGCGGTTTCGTCTGCTAACTTCCACTCACAAACTTTTGTTCAGCTTGCAACTGAAGCAGAAGACACGTGTTCAAGAGGTCCATATTATCAGATCGAACCACTTTTCGAAGCAACCAAACTGACCTCACGTTCAAGCATTTAATATTTTATTGAGTGTGACCATAAAGCAAGAGGCAGGCTCCCACTAAACCGAAGCGACAGAACGATTTCACTTTTTAGTTGAAGGTATATCACTTCGCTTACGTTGTTACTGCTTGTGTAAAAGCTTGAACACCGCAACATCTCATATTTCCCAACTAAAAATACGAAGCAGGTTTGTACTTCATCTTATTCTGAGGGAAGAAAGTGCCTGACTTATTTTATTCTTTGCAAGGAATGAAGAAACCAGTTCACTTCACGGACGATGCTAATTCGCGTGGTAAAGTCACAAGTATCACAACACATGATTCTTTTAGTTAAGATATCAGGCGTCCGTGCCTTGTCGGAAGAAATATTTGTTGGCACTCCGTCGCTTACGACGTCGAGGGTTCCAGTTGATCTGATCAACGGAACAGCCTGCTCGTGAAATTAACATGCAAGTGGCTGAGCACTCCACAGACACGTGTACCCTTAACTTAGTTCTCGGGGATATTCAGCGTGACACAGTGTGACAAGGCTGACCCTTTGAATTACAGGTACAACAGAAACAGGAAGAAAGAGCGAGAGAAAGTTGTGATGAAAGAGTACAGCAGGGTTCACCACCATCCCATACCGGAGCCTCTTGGAGCTTTAGGTGTTTTCGCTCAATAAACACTCACAACGCCCGGTCTGGGAATCGAAACCGCGATCCTATGACCACGAGTCCGTTGCCCTAACCACTGGGCCATTGCGCCTCCACCGGAAGAAATATACACTTGTGTAATTCACCAGCAAAGATATGAATTATTCAATGCTGTCTAAAGTGCACGTTGACAAAAAGGTAGGTTAGCCTGGCAGAGCTCAAACCCTTTTAAAGGGACTATAGCTAGAAGATATAGGGGAGAGGAGTATGCGAAATAGAATGGCTCAACATGGGATTGAACCTTTACAGCTGAATCTGTATTTTCTGACTTGATCGTCGACCAGAGATTTCTGAAAAGAAGGATAGGCAAGCAGATGTAGAAAGCACGTGAATGTGCATTTTCTGTTTATCGTTTAAAGCTGACAGTAGAGTAATTTCTTACAGGTTGGTAAAATCTTATAATTAACGGCAAAAATAAGTAAATAAATAAATAAATAATATTTCTGTGTATGAAAACAACAACATCAACGGATAACATTAGCAGCTTGATAATAACAACAACAAACAAAACATGAATAGGAAATATTTTTTTAACAAATCATATATACATATTTTTTCATTATTTATTTACTTAAAGAACAACTATAAAGATAAGAAATACTGATGTCTACTGGTAAATGGATGGTATGAGGAGTTTTTAAGCCAGCACTTGTTTTGACTGGGTTTATGAGTAGGCGTTTTAAGTTGGTGGAGGTGGACTTGGAGGAAGTATACCGATGAAAAGAGTTCCGGCGAAGAGTAGTTTCGTTTATGCCGTTACCTTCTTGAATAATGCATAAGTATCTTCAGCACTCCCCATTTGTTTGTTTGTTTGTGGGTTTGTTGTAATTCTGAAAGTTGCTATTATTACCTTAAATCCGCGAATGCTAATTTGTCTTTTCTTTTTGCTCTGCACTCCTACGAAATAGTTGTTTAATTTCCGCAATCCTTATAAAAGTAATATTTATTTCTTTACTGCCCACAGGGGGCTAAACATAGAAGGGACAAACAAGGACAGACAAAGGGATTAAGTCGATGACTTCGAGTCCAGTGCGTAACTGATATTCATTTAATCGACCCCGAAAGGATGAAAGGCAAAGTCGACCTCGGCGGAATTTGAACTCAGAAATACTGCTAAGCATTTCGCCCGGCATGCTAACGATTCTGCCAGCTCGCCGCCCTATATGAAAGCAATATTACATATAAAAATGAAAAGTAAATTTTCTAATCTCTTGTTTATTATTATTATTATTATTATTATCATTATTATTATTATTATTATTATTATTGTTATTGTTGTTGTTGTTGTTATTATTATTATTAAGGCGGCGAGCTGGCAGAAACGTTAGCATGCTTAGCAGTATTTCGTCTGTCTTTCCGGTCTGAGTTTAAATTCCGCCGAGGTCGACTTTGCCTTTCATTCTTTCAGGTCGATAAAATAAGTACCAGCGAAACACTAGGGCCAATATAATCGATTTACCCACTTCACGAAACGGCTGGCCTATGCCAGGATTTGAAACCATTATTGTTGTTGTTGTTTATTGCCGAAGGTGAATGTCTCTTGGAAGCTCCATGAGTTTATGACTTGTGTTTTATTTTATTTTAAAGTCTGTTTCTATTAATGTTATTGTTCTAACTTGTTTCTTAGTTGACCAGAACCGTAAAAGACTGATCCACTGTTTTTTGTTATTTGCCGTACGGGGTAAAAAGTTCAGTAGAAAAAAATCTTTTTTCTAGCATAGAAAAAAACAAAAATGTTGGAAATGGTGTCTTCCTTGCAGACCGGCCAGCAAGAGAGAAGAATCGGAGCAGTATTTTCACCTGCAACAGTTGCAGCATTAGGAATTATGTCATATCAAACAAAGGAGCTCACAATATTACCCCCAATAGCAGCAGATCGTGCATTGCCATCCTCACTATAGAAACTAAGCATCGCAACACAAACAAACCCCCATCCAAATATGGAGCACTAACGATGATCCTAACAGCAGCAGCAGTGAAAGTACGGCAAAAAATATTTCTTTTGTCAAGATCACCAACGTTTTCGACCTCATCTCACTAGACAAAGGCTATGAATATTTAGAGGTGGAGAAGCACACCAACGGAATAAAACAGAAAAATGTTACGCTCAGTATACAGCAGCATCTTTTAGACCAAACAGAAATGAAAAGAATTCTGTATAGATGCTTATGAATGAAAAGACATAATTAGAGCGTATATACCTTCGACTGAGCTGAGCTGTGTGTCTAAGAAAAATTTGGCCAGGTATTAATTTTGTAGGACATGACCATGATTTCAGGTACATCCGAATTATTTTCCGTTTGGAAACTCTATCCCAGAAGCACACTACAGTTCTTCAAAGAACTGAAGATTTTACACTGATATCAATTTACGTGCGGTGAAGAGTGAATCGAGTCAAAATCTTTGTTCCACAAGAATTAGACTTCTGATGCTGGTGGAATTTGTGATTTGGAGGGAAAATTCAGTTTGTATGGCGTTGGAGATTCTGATTCAGATGAAAACTGAGACATTCGATAAAATCCCTGACCTAATAGAAATCCGCAAGGGCAGTCACTACAGGGAATAGTAGTAGAGGACCTCGGTACTACAACTGTGGAAATACTGATCATCTCAAGAATTTTTGTCCTCAATAGCAATAGAAAAGTGACTAGATCCATCATCTACAACTTGAAAGCTTTATGCAAATCTAAGAAAAAACAGTCAATGTTATTTTCTTTTCTACTCTAGGAACAAGGCTCGAAATTTTTTGGGGTGGGGGGCTAGTCGATTAGATCGACCCAGTACGCAACTGGTACTTAATTTATCGGAATTTGAACTCAGAACGTAGCAACAGGCGAAATACCGCTGAACATTTCGTCCAGCATGCTAACGATTCTGCCAGCTCGCCGCCTTGACAGTCAATCCTATATTAGCAGTTAACTGAGTGGCAGAAAACGACGAATGTCATAAAAATACTTTACATTATTTATTTGTGTTCCATTTAGATTCTGAGTGCAATTTTTGCCAGGGTCAACTCTGCCTTTGAATTTTAAGAGTCTATAAAATAAGTACCAGTCAAGTACTGAGCTCATTTAAATTACCTACATGTTCTCCGATACACAGCTTCCATTTTGTATCTTTGCAAGAAATCATAATTAACACTGTCACAAAATTCGCTTCCGTTACATTCTTAGCAGCAGTATCTGAAAATTCATGCAAGGCTTTTCTGCTTTTTGGTACCTTTCCTGTGCTGTATTGCGCCACAGTTAATATTTCGTGAAGTGGACACCGTCGTACTTGATATAGTAAGCCAAAAGATTTTGATTAAAATTAATTAAGAGAACAATAATTTTCTGAATGACTAACTCTTGTCAAAAATTCAAGCGGTGACAATCTTAATTAATTAAAATTAATTGAATACGAAATATAATAGGGCGCGTGTCTAATGATATTTAGATGCACGGTGACAACTATGGACATGTTTCGGTTTTTATTGGACTTCCTCTGCGAAGTAGCGTAACTGTAACTGCAGATCTTAGAGACAGAGGTACACTTTTTGAAGCAGTCCTATTTTGTGAAAAAAATACTGTGTTGCTAATGAATTAGTCCAATTTAGAAGACTGTATCTAGTTCTGGTGTCTATTCACCGTTAGTTCATAAATGAGTGAAGTATGATAGCACTCTGTTATTTTTATTATTATGGTTATTTGAGACTGGTGGACTGGCAGAATCGCAAGAGCGTCGGAAAACAAGTTCCTAGTGGCATGTGCTTTGAATACAAAATCCGCCGAAGTCAACTTTTCATTAATCCTTCCGAGGTATATAAAATAAAGTACTAGTCTAGTGTTAAGGCCGATGGCATTGACTAATACCACCTCCTCCCAAAATTGCTGGCCTTGTGTCTAAATTAGAGACAAGTATTACTGTTTATTGGAATCGAAAATAATAACGTTTGAAAATAGTATTTTAATTTTTTTCTTCGTCATGCATTTCATCATGGCAGAAGTGTAAAATGGTGTACTGGTAGACTCGTTAGTGTGTCGGACAAAATGCTTAGCAGCATTTTATTCCGGTTCTTTGCGTTATGAATTCAAATTCCACCGATGTTGCCTTTACCTTTCATCCTTTCGGGGTCGATAAAGTAAGTACCAGTTGTACACTGGGGTTGAAGTAATTGACTTATCCCCTCTCTCTAATATTGCTGCCCTTGTACCAAAATTTAAAACCATTATGGTAGAAATGCAAATTCAAATTAGAATATTTGTGATGGGAGTAAATTTGCTTTTAAAAAGTTGATAAGTAGTGAAAGGAATGAATAATAGGAGGTACCCCAATTGCAGAAAAATGGCTTTCTATATAATCATACATAAAATTGATGAAAAAAACTAACAATTGCTATCAGGAAACGGTTACAGGTAGTGATTCATATGTTGTCAAAATATTTAACTGCCTTGAGTTTAAGTACCTTCAATAAAACTTTAGCGACTGGCTACGCTAATCACGAGAAAAAAATGAAAGGTGCTGGTGATTTGATATATATAAGACAAGGCATAAGTAATGGTCACTACATATTTCTTTATTGTAGTAAATTTGACTTACAGCTGTTTCCAATAGTCTTTACCGGTTCGTTATTGATTGATATATTCAATCAGTCCATTAATCGGTTGAGAAAAATTGAACAACCTAGAGTATTAATGGTACTTTCGTCAGTCATTTCTGGTAAGAAACAAGTAGAACACTGAAAGAATGATAAAAGCATAGGGAAGGGAGCGGAGCGGAGAGAAGCAATGTTTTAGTATAAGGTGAGTGGAAGAAAGATAAAGAAGAAAGGGGAAGAGAAGTGATGATTCGGAAGAGGACTGAAGGGAAGATAAGGAAAGAGAGGAAGGAATAGAAAGAATAGAGGAGACAGAGGATAGCAGAAATTAAGAAAGGGACAGACATCATAACATTAGTGTTTGTAATTGTGTCATCACAGTTAAAAACATTTGCATTGTCTTCAGTTCAAATACTATCCAGATATCGTATTGAAATTTGATACAGATCACTTACTCTCATGGTCGACTTAAATCTTTAATAATGAGTCGTTCGTATTATCTCACATTGGGAGTGAACTGTTTAAGAAAAAAAATGAATGATGTGTGAGCGCGTGTGTATAAAGCTCAACACATCGCACTTATGTATAAGTGTGTATCCAGAATTTACAAACAATATGCTTAATAAACATAGATTCACTGTGGATAAACTACAAGGGTTTCGATTAACAACAGCAAGGATTGTCCGACTTGTTTCGTATTTCTATAAATTCATGTTTAATAAACAACTCTGTTTAAGCATTCATTCATAAGCACGCAATATTATTTCTTTTGTCAATTACCTCGGACGTCAACCTTACACCATTATGTAAATTTTCCTTCGTCATTAATAGTTTGTTCGAAGGCGGCGAGCTGGCAGAATCTTCAGCAGGCCGGACAAAATGTTTTACAGCATTTCGTCCGGGGAAATTCAATCAAAACCGAAACTTGTTCTGAGTTTAAATTCCACCGAGGTCGACTTTGCCTTTCGTTGTTTCAGGGTCAATGAAATAAGTACCAGTTGATCATTGGGGTCAATGTAATCTACTAGACCCCCCCCCCCAGAATCTCAGGCCTTGTGTCTGTAATAGAAAGGACTAAAAGTTTGTTCGTGTTTTTCATTAGAATTATAATTCTAATGAAAAGCATTAATTAAAAAAGAACTACATTAAATAATTATTTGTTCATCTTAACTGATAGAGAGGAGATTCAGTTAAGCGATCCTTGATGAATTTTAATATATTGGAAACCAATCAGACAACGTTTTCTCCCCCGCCCACTCTCTCTGTACAGCCAAGCGTTACTCGCGGGCGAATATGAACAGGTAAAAGGCGGTGAGCTGGCAGAATCGTTAGCACGCCGGGTGAAATGCTTAGCAGTATTTCGTCTGCCGCTACGTTCTGAGTTCAAATTCCGCCGAGGTCGACTTTGCCTTTCATCCTTTCGGGGTCGATTAAATAAGTACCAGTTACGCACTGGCGTCGATATAATCGACTTAATCCCTTTGTCTGTCCTTGTTTGTCCCCTCTGTGTGTAGACCCTTGTGGGCAATAAAGAAATAAGAATCGTTAGCACGCCGGACGAAACGCTTAGCGGTATTTTGTCTGTCTTTACGTTCTGAGTTCAAATTCTGCCGACTTTGCCTTTCATCCTTTCAGGGTCGATGAATTAAGTACCAGTTGCGTACTGAGGGCGATCTAATCGACTAGCCCCCTCCCCCCCAAATTTCCAGCCTTGTGCCTAGAATAGAAGAGGATATGAACCGGTAACATGTACCATGCTTTCGCTAATAGTTTTAGGTTTCAATCTACGATGTGACAATGACGGCTGCGCTAGCACCTGCTTGGTTCTCCTTACAGGGTAAAAGATTCAGCACACCGCCTCGTGAAGGAATTGAACTCAAGACTCACTCTGTAACCATGAATTGAACGCTCTTATCACTAGGAAACACACACACACACACACACACACACACACACACACATACACACACACACACTGACTGATAAATTATCATCACCATCGACATCCAGAGAAAGAGAAAAAGAAAAATACACATTCAACGAATTTCATTTCATTTATTACTAATTGTTAAAATATTTTGTGCATTGTAGAAGGATAACCGATTTATTGCACATAAATTTTAACAGCCATGTGAACCCCGGTTAAGAATCACTGGTTTAAAGCGTGTGGTGCTGACGACCACGGGTAGCCAGCTTGGTGAGTCCGTCGAAAAATAGGCTTCATCCTATATTTTCATGTTCAGCGAACATAAATATATATGTTCGCTGGTAAATTCTAATAAACATGCAAAAAAGAAAAAGAACTATAAAAGATGACTAATTTGCTACCGAGAACTTC
Source organism: Octopus bimaculoides (assembly GCF_046866305.1). NCBI lineage: Eukaryota > Metazoa > Mollusca > Cephalopoda > Octopoda > Octopodidae > Octopus > Octopus bimaculoides. The sequence goes on along the minus strand of NC_142931.1, from coordinate 41,864,880 downwards.
GAAATACTTCTACAGGCTTTTGACAAAATTCTTTAGGTTATACACAAGGTTTTGAGTGGTACTTTTGTTTCAAGACTGATCGAGTGTTCGTTTAGAGCATAGCTTCCTGCACTTACAGGTGGACGATGGGCGAATTTCTAGAAAATGGTGGGTGATTTGAGAATTTGGCGGGCGATATGAACATTTTGTGGGTGACAATGTTCTTGTTAACACTTTCACCCTCCGCAAAAAATTCCAAATTTTATTTTATTTGCTTTGCGGGAAGGACTGTTCCAACGAAGTCGCGTGTTGTCCTTGCCTTCGAAACGCGGAGTAGACGGACAGAGACAACTGATGAAGGGAAATATTCTTTATGTTGCATGTCTCGTTTCTCTGGTTTTTTTTTTCGTTGTTCGAAAAAAAGTTCGTTTTCTATCTTCGTCTTTATGCTTTCATTTCTCATTGTGTTTAACGTTTTTTGTGATGTCCTGTACCCATATATGCGCGTATGTATACATATAGATGTAGGTATGTACATATATGTATGGATATATGCATATATTTATATATTATATATATATATATATATATATATATATATATATATATATATATATATATGTATATATGTATGTATATACATATATATATGTATATATGTATCCCAAATGAACCAATAGAGCAGGAAACTCAAAAGAGAGCTGAGGTATCGAACTCCCTCCTTCACCAAAAGCCAATTATATAGAATTGGCCAATTAAAAGGTGATTACACTGGCAGTGCATCATCATGGCCGCAGCCTCAAGGCTGAAACATATAAAAGAATAAAAGAATATATACATACATCACACACACACACACACACACACACACAACGAGTATCTTTCAATTTTCGTCTACTAAATCCACTCCCAAGGCTTTGGTCAGCCCGAGTATATTGTAGGAGGCACTTGCCAAGGGTGCCACGGAGTGGGACTGTACCCGGAACCTTATGGTCGGGAAGCAAGCTTCTTACCACAAGGCCATGCCTGCGTCTCTAATATAATATTTATGCATACAAAACACGCACACACAAACGTGTATATATATATATATATATATATATATATATATATATATATATATATAAAGAAGGAGGGGAGAGAAGTAGAGGAAAGGGGAGAAAGAATATTTGCAGAAGGAGATGTGATGGGTACACGTGTATCATACATAATTAGTAAACTCAGCGAGGAGAAGAATACTCGTAAATAAGAACCTGTTTATTAAAGAAGTTCAACGCCATCTCCTACTATGTATAATAAATTGCTGCAAGCGACGGCTTAACAACTGCGTTATTTCACTTATATGATTTGAACAGCACAATGTCTTGTTCTGAAGAAAGTTATGTAAGCACGGAATTTACATAAAACTGTTCCTTGATAAGTTAAATCAAAGTAAACACTCGAAAACAGAAGGCTGGCTGGCAGAATATATGAAATATGTATGTATGTATGTATGTATGTATGTATGTATGTATGTATGTATGTATGTGTGTGTATGTGTATGTATGTATGTATGTATGTACGTACGTATGTATGTATATATATATATGCTATGTTTTTATGTATGTCTGCGTTATGTATGCTTGTTTGCATGGATGTGTGCTTGTTTGTTTGTATGGTTGTATATATGTACACATATTCGGTATATGTATGTCTGTTTATATATCTAAGTGTGTATATATATATATAGGTATGTATGCATATATATATATATATATATATATATATATATATATATATATATATATATATATATATATATATATATATATATATGTATATATATATACGTATGTATACACAACATTCATACATACAAACGTACGTACTACATACATACATATATACATACACAGGTATATATGTAGAAAGAGAGTGTGAGATAGAGAGGAAGAGAGGAAGAGAGAGAGAGAGAGAGAGAGGTAGAGAGAGAGGGAGAGAGAGAGTGTGTTGTGTGTGGGTGGGTTTATGCGTATGTAGGGGGTGCTGGATGTTGAGAGCGTATATGAATGAGAGGTACAAAGAATAGAAGAATATTGGTGGGGTGGTGGAGGGCTGAGGATTGTTTTAGAACTAATTCTATTTGTACAAACAATGTCGTATAGCATTTCAGAAGAAGGAAACAAATTATCCCCGAAAACAAGAAAAAGAATAAGAATAAGAAGAAAATTAATTTTATCCAAACATCCAACAAAAATATTTACGTATTTTTCAATTGCGTTTTGTACTTTTATGGATAAACGCAATCATTTTTCTCCTTGTCTATCTCCGCCTTCCATATTCGTTGTCTTATACCAGAAGTAGGAAATATGCAGGTTTCTTCGTTGTTGGTATTTTGGTTTTTGTTGTTGGAGTTGTTGTTTTTCTGGAATCTACTTAAGTTGGAGTGTTTCAGGAAATGCTTGCATTCGTTTATAAACATATTATGTATGTATGTATGTATGTATGTATTCATGTATGTATGTATGTATGTATGTATGTATGTATGTATTTATATATATATATATATATATATATATATATATATATATATATATATATATATATATATATATATATATATATATATATTATCTCTTTATCCCATTCCTTCTTGTTTTCTACACCCTTAATTATTTACCTACAAACCTATGTATGTATATATGTTTGTATATGTGTATGTATTTGTTATCTTTTTGAATTGTTTGAATTCTTCTCATAAAAAGTTGTAGGTTTTTAACCAAATAAACAAAAATTCATCGATAGAATGTAGATAACAACGATGGAAGAGTCACCTGTTGAACTTAGAAATGTTTGCATATTCTTACTTTTATGCTTATAGATTGTATTTGCCCAGTGCATGTTAGATGGTCATTCCCGAGATTGTTACTGAGATATTTCCCAACTTAGGAAAATGCATCTGCATTTATAAATATAAATGCGAATTTATAATACGGAAGGAAAATTCTACTTTTTGAAAATTTCGCTCATAAATATCCTTCTCACAGATTTTGTAAAAAAATGTTCCTCCTGTAGGGCATTTTTCTTCTATTACAGTATTTAAGTTTTTATTTTTACCCAAAAGAATTATATAAGGCTTCTAATACTGCATTTGAAAGAAGTTTTAATGGATGTTCCTTTACTAATATCCTTGTTTTGATACGTATTAAACAATAAAAATAGTCTTTCCTACGGATAACTTTGTATTATTATTTTTTAATAGCAATATCACACTACATTTAGTTTTTTTTTTTTTGTTGGTACTCCGTCGCTTACGACGTCGAGGGTTCCAGTTGATCCGATCAACGGAACAGCGTGCTCGTGAAATTAACGTGCTGAGCACTCCACAGACACGTGTACCCTTAACGTAGTTCTCGGGGAGATTCAGCGTGACACAGTGTGACAAGGCTGGCTCCTTAAATTACAGGTATAACAGAAACAGGAAGTAAGAGCGAGAGAAAGTTGTGGTGAAAGAGTACAGCAGGGTTCGTCACCATCCCCTGTCGGAGCCTCGTGGAGCTTTTAGGTGTTTTCGCTCAATAAACACTCACAACACCCGGTCTGGGAATCGAAACCGCGATCCTATGACCGCGAGTCCGCTGCCCTAAACACTGGGCCATTGCGCCTCCACTTCATTTAGTAAGCATTACATTAACGATATTTTGGGGCTGTTCTAGATCTTCCAAAGAAATGCAATATTTTCGGTTGCATCTTGGGAGCTTAAGTGGTTCACTATCTCTTTTGCTCAATAGTTATTTGTAGATATCTCTTGCCCTGGTATCACAAATCATAATTTCGAAATGTGACGCGATTTTAATAATCACAAGTCGAAAAGAAGGCTACACTTTTTGTTAATACAAGGTCGTCATCCGTTGCTTGCGCTGCCGATAAAAAAATATTGTTAATCATGCACGTACCTTCATAGATTGTTCAAAGTGAAAGTCCTTTTTTTTTAATGTGTTGCGTTGTCTATATGTTGAAACACACACACACTCACGCACGCACGCACGCACGCACTCTCTCTCTCCCTCTCCCTCCCCCTCTCTCTATGTATCTATCTATCTATCTATCTATCTATCTATCTATCTATCTATCTATCTATCTATCTATCTCACTGTATTTCTCTCGCAACATTATTGTTTCTCCTTCCCTTCTTCCCTTTCTCTATTTTCTTTATAGACCAATTTAGTATTCCGAATATTGGTATCTACTGGTACAGAAAACGCATTGATGAATATTATTATTGTAAGAGTAGGAATTGCTATAATGTTTAAAGTCTGCTAAAATACTGTAATCATTCTACCTCACTTTTATAGGATGTATTTTCGTTAATACTTTCATATTTATAACTTTCATTGTGTAGAACAGAAAATAAAGGCATAGCATTGATGTAAAGTATTGGATGGCTTACGTTATCTCATTACTACGTGCGCATCAAATATCTTTTAGATGTTGTTTCAGAATAAGAGCAGATGTATACAAACAGATATTGATAGTCGCTTACATGTTATCACATATTTTCATATGGTCTCCAGCGATGAGTGTGGTCATTTTTTCCCTTCCCCTATGTATGTATGTATGTATGTATGTATGTATGTATGTATGTATGTATGTATGTATGCATGTATGTATGTATGTACGTTCTGCTTTTATTTTTCTTCGAATAGTGACCCTATCTTGTACCGTACTAAAGTAGACCCTTTTTCAAATCTATAGAAGGTTTTAAGTTTTATTTTTAGATTTTATTTTACAGCTCTGGCTTCCTTCCATTACCTCTCCTTTCATGGGAGTGTTTGAGTTCATTTTCGATCTTAAGCATTGTTTGCTTGCGATAGGATTCTTCGCAATCCTTTAGTGTCCCATTCAGACGGTTTGAGATTTTTGCTCGTCGTCTCATTAGAATCTGTCTATCACTGGGAATTGTGTTTTTCTATCGGTTTGACATTCCCTCTGGGGCAAACGTACTGCATATGTGCTGTAGCTTTATGTCAAATACCTTGCGTAGAGACAGGAAGACCAGCTTTATTCCATGACCTCTTTCTGAATACCCTTCCTATCAGCTTTATGAAAGTTCAGACTGGAGAGGAGTTGGGCGCTTTTAGTAGATTGTATATCTGCAGTTTTCTGCGGACCACACATTGTTAGTTCTATTAAGTTATGGTTCGAGTCGGTGTCACCTTAACATTATGGATGAGAGCCATGTTATTTGTAAAGCAGAGGTCGAGAACATTTTTACGCCTTGTTGTATGGAGCACTATTTGCTCCACAAAGAACTTATTTGTGAGGTGGAGCAGACTCTGCTTGCCTCTGTTTATGCAGTGACATACCTGAGGGAAGGCGGCCCTCAGGCCATTTGACTTTAGGGAGGTTGAAGTCTCCTAGAAAAAGTATGTAAAGGGTGTCATCTAGGTACTTCCATCTTTCTGAGGCTCTCTTCGAATGAGTCCTCATGATTTGGAGCATCTGGTGGGCGACATGTAGCACATATTACCATATACTGAGTAACACATACTGAGGTTTAGTGAGATAGCAGGGCTACAGGCGTGACATTTTCCCGGATATACATTGCAACTCCACCATGAGTTTTTTCTCTCCTGTCAGCTCGAAATGCAACATATTTTCGTATGTATATCTCAGCATCTCACATGTCAGCGTTTAGATGTGTTTCTGTTGGTGCCGTGCACATTGTTTGATTACATGTAACTAAGTCTCTCATGGATGGGATTTTGCATTGATGGGATGTCACAAGGCCCTGCCATTCAGTAAGAATACTGGTGTGACATACAGGGCGGCAGTGGTAGCCACAGGTCTGACATTTGCAGAGGCATCAGAGGTGGCCACCCTGGATCTTTTGTTGTTTGCAGTGGTCATGAGAACTGGTACATGTTCCTCACATTCAACGTCTGATGTTCGGAAATTACAGTCCTCTGTGCTATTTCTAAAGAAGACCACTGTTCAGCAGCCGTTGTCCGCACTGCGTCTATATATTGTTTCCTCTTAGAAGCAGTGCATGCACCATCCGCATGTTTTTCCATGGTGGAGACATTGTGTTTTATGACCCGGTCTTGTGTCCTTGTTGATCCTGATGGAATTGCTCTCTGAGTTCAAATTCCACCATTGTCAACGTTGTTTTTCATTCTTTCGGTATCGTTTCTTCTCTTCCGAAATCGGTTTCGTTGTGCATTAAGGAGAATCGTGAGAGACCACTCACAGTATCTCTTGTAGAATGGTAAAGATTTGACTGAAGGACTAACAAGCTTTTCTCATGAAAAACAAAAACAAAACAAAAAAAGCATCCGCTATGCTACTGGACCAGTCCAAGGACGGTTTGATAAACTCTGCAGTATGGAAAAGAAATAAGACGAATGCATGTGTGTGTGTGAGTTTTAATTAGTCTTTGAAAGGACGAATATATTGCAGATTCATGCATTTAGGAGTGAATATATTGTATGAATATGTGTTTTCTTTTTATTTTATTTTTGTTTCTTTTTTTCCTTGCGGAAATTAGATGATGTGGAAGTAAGACTGTATGAAATTCAAATTTCTGAACATTTAAAAAAAAAAAGAAATTCTTTTAATCTGGTTACAAATGGTAAAGTAAAAAAAAATTCCCCAAAAGCCTAAAAAAAAAAAAAAAAAAAAGATCATTAAAAAAAAGCACGAAATTAAATAAGAAACAAAATCTTCTTGTATATCCGACACTGAAATGATTGTAGCAAAAACAAATATAAGTTATTATTGTTACCATTTTTAACAAACTTAATTTATAATATGATTAACGTTAAGTTTGACACGTCTAAAATCTTTTAACACCTCCACAATCTTTTCTTCCAGTTTTACGTTTTTAACAGACGGCGGACACTCACCCTATGCACAACCCACACAGCAAAATATTATTTTGTCCCCTCGCCGCACCCGATCCAGTTAATTCATTTTGTCTGTAAAGGAATAAAGGGCCCTTAGGCTCCCCACCCCGAGGAAACTCACAGGGTACTTACAATGAAATATGTCTGACACCGTTAATATTTATTTTCTTTTATAAATGTTTATTACACTGTTCCGGTTATGCTGTGCGCGTGGGCGCACACACATTTTGCAACTCGTGCATAACAGATTAGCTGCTTAAAATAATGTGGTAATTAACTGTTATACGTATTGGGAATATTTCTTAACAAATTGTTTTGATTAATTAGTCGGACATCACTAATTTATGTTACATTTCCTGTTTCAGTTTGTGCAGTGGCAGCAAAGCTGCAGCTATGTTCGGTGGACAGCGTCCAAAACGTAAAGCTTTCGAAGCGCTTTCAAATTCTGTTGATAGTTTACAAGTTTTTATAGGAAAATACCATGTATCACTTTGTAATCAAAAGAATGGGAAGGAATGAAGAGCAAAAGAAGTGCAAGTTGTTTTGAAGTTAAATGGCTTCATAAAATTGTACAAAACTGTTTTAGCGAAAGCCTATGAAGGCATTAGCATTCAGCTACGAGAAATATTTATGCATGATTCTGAGAGTGGAGTTCTCTGTTTGTGTTTTTGTGATACGGAAGTTGCTGGAGAATTTGTTCATAAAAACAAGTGGGAAGATATTTAGAAAATTTGACTTTTTAAGGCGTTATTTACTAAATTAATCGCATTTGGCTGAGGTGAAAAGCTTAGGCAACAAAACCTTTCAAACATCACCATAAAAGGTGATGTTTATGTATGCTAGAGCGTCAGTAATGTCGGGCAGAGTTAATGGTATCATAGGAAGACTGAAAGAAGGCAGTCCACACTTAGTCCAACAACATTGTATAACTTACAGTGAAGAGCTTGGGATTTGTGAAGTGTAGAAAAAATCAATTTAATAAGAAACCCTGAAACTTTGACGAGAACAATCGATACTGTTTTCTCTTGATCTACGGTTAAAAGATGCACATTTAAAGAATTTGTAGAAACCTGTGAAAAATGAAATTATTGTTTTCAGACTACTTAATGAAGTCAGATGACTATCTCAACACTTCACATTGAAGGCAACATGTGGCATACATTCCATACTTCGAAGAAGAGAAGTCAAATGATTCTGTGGATAAATTCTGTCCCAAAACACCGATTTTTAAGTAATGTCTGCAAAGGAAAGGCTACGCCATACAAGGCTCCACAAAAGAGTAAACTGAAATCGATTGCATTTTGAACAGGATAAAATTAACAAAATAAGAAAGTAGTATTTGGATCGCTTCTTCGTAGAGTAGCAAAGTTTAAGTTTTGCTAAGCCAACAACACGAAGAAAATAGTAGAGACAAGTCTGACTTTATAAGTTTCATCTTAATACCTATCTTGAAGAAAAGTCTCCTGAAGATGACAGAAGAAAGGCCAGCATATGATTTACCAACGACTACAGATTGTGACTATATATTTGGCGATGAATAAGCAAATGCCTTAAGTATATCTCTGGATTTGCTCGTCTGAAATACTTTTATAGTTAGACGGCTTACTGGATTCAGTTTTCCTTGAAAGGAAAATATGAAATACAAACTCTGTTCAGAAGGTTACATTTGTATTTCAAAATGATCGGTTTTACAGCATTGGTAAGTTGATAAAGATTGGAGAAACCTTTCTTGCGTTTAGTGCAGTGTGAGCGAGAATTTAGCCGAATCAATCAAATCAAATGTAAGTCGAGAAATCATTTGGGGGAATATCATTTGGATATGTTAAGAGTATAAAAAATAACTGTCAGTTGAACAGAGGTTCTACCTGTTATATAAAGTTCTATTATACAGAGTTTGCAAAGAATGGTAAACACTACAAAAAGGATAAAGAAAAAATAACCGAGTATTTTGAAAATATGCTACTTTGTACAGTTTTAATTCAAATTATTTTGTAAACCCCGAAAATTCGTGATGTCTAAAGTTTTTCACATTAAGCATGTAGATGCTTTGTTAACTAGGTTTGTAACTGAATGAGTTTTGATATAATCAGTTCAGCAGCTTTAATAACCATGATACGTAGACTGATGGGTTTTATAGATATTAATTTATCCCAACATTGCATCACATAGCAGTAAGAAAAATGTTTTTTTTTTAAAAAAGAACAACTAAAGGAACTAAGCTGTTGAAAGTATCATAAATTCATAACTACATTACTTTGTAGAATGCTGTAATATATATATATATTACCTCCCACACACAGCCCCTCGTTCCCGATCACCGTTTGTTATCTCCCCCTTTCTTAGCTCTCCTGAAATAAGAATTTCTAACTTCCGGTCAGCCATTGTTATGATCGGCCATTATTATGATTGACCGTTGACTGAACACTATTCAATTTTTTTCTCCGTGTTTTTCTCCTTGTCTCCGTATTCTTTCTGTTGAAGAGCGTAGCTCGAAACGTCAAAGACTTTCCGTATTCCCGAGCGTCATACTAATATATACTTTTGTTATTTACACCACCTGTCCTCGTCTGTTGTTATTATTTGTATATTCTCCCATATATATATATATATATATATATATATATATATATATATATATGTATGTATGTATGTGTGTGTGTGTATAATATAATATAATATAATATATTATATTATATTAAAACAGATGAGACGAAAGAAACCCTAAATGTGATCTCCTCACCGACAAAGCTTCTAATTTTGCACATAAGTTCTTGTAACGGAAGTATATTATTTTGAGGAATTTTATCAAAGAGAAACTTACTGAATTTTAAAACTTAAAAATTTTGTTTCGTTTTAATAAAAGTTTATAAATTCAATAAAGTTTTTTTTATAAAGTTCCTCAACAGAGATAAACTAAGTGTATTGTCATTAAATTTATTTATCTTAAAATTCCTGAAAATATTTTTTAATGTGCTTTGTTTAATTTGTGTGTGTGTGTGTGTGTGTGTGTGTGTGTGTGTGTGTGTGTGTGTGTGTGTGTGTGTGTGTGTGTGTGTGTGTGTGTGTGCATTTCTTTTTGTCAGGCTCTCATTAAAACATACCAAAGCATTTTTTTCACAATGCGAGACAGGCCGTGCCAAAATTATCTTGAAACAATTTCAAATTTACACATGTCTTAGTGAGCACATATTTTTGTAGCAAGAAAATAATTGCATAACATCTGACTTTTTCCGCACAGTGGCTACTAAAATTTAGAGGGAGCGTTGGTTTCTTGTCTCTAGGAAAGAGTTGGTTAATAAGAGAAATCCCTTTAGCAACTGAAATTAGAAAGTTCTAAATACTCGATGCTTACTAATAGTAAGTTGTTTAGTATTGCATGTTCTTGAAATTTCTTTTTGTGTCATAGTCTGGTCAACAGTTTACACAAACAAAACCTGCAAACTCAGCAAATTTTAACAAAACGTGGCAGTCCCTCTCACAAACTGAACATGAGTCTCGAAAATCCCCAATACTTTCATGAAATCTAATTATACTCTTCGAGGAGCAAATGTACAAATGCGAAAGCATCTTTTGCGCATGCACACACACACACACACACACTCTCTCTCTCTCTCTCAAACACACATACACATCTTTCTCTCTCTCTTTCCCTCACACACACATGCAAATACATACATACATATATACATACATACTCACACAAATAAATCATTGAGTTACCTATTAATAAGAACACTTACAATAAAAGTAATGAGAGTGTAAAGACTTAGTGTGAACATATTGCACGCATTGTTTTAAATAACACACACACACACACACACACACACACACACACACACACGTACACGTATACACATACACATGCGTGTGGTGTATTCGCGGGAACCAGATTTACATATACAGAGCAAAATATTCAATATTTCAAAACACCGAGTTCGTTATATTGTTTATTTAGGTTGATTAATCACAGAATTGATCCTGTTTCTGATCTTTTAATTAAATCTACTTAACTTGTGACTGTTTATCCGTATCAAATGTAACTAAGTTTGCATTCTTCTCGTGGCGAAGTGGCGTAGGGACTGGTGATGTAGAAAGGTGTTTAAACAGGAAAGAGAACACAACTAGAGACGTTGAATAGTGTGGAATAGTCTTTTTTTTATTTTCATTTTCTCCCTTGTTTTTCTTTTTTTTTTTTGTTTTGCTTTGGCCAGCCGGTAACTTGAAACTCACTGACAGATTTTCGCCTAAAATCATTGTTACTCTGCGATAATTGTGTTCTATTTCTTTGTCGTGAGGTGTAACTGACTAGCTATGCGCACCCAAACAGAATGACTAACCAAAACCAACAGAAACAAAAATAACAACAACGAAAGAAACATTCCAAGTGATAAATATCAAGATCAGTGGTGCTCCTACAAACACGTACACAGAGCTATACTTATACTCACAATCTAAGCCTGTATTTATATAAGTGCTGATGCAATAATATACAACACGCACGTATAAACGTTCATAGGACACGCACACGCATATAAACATACATACATCTAAGCAAAAAATATACATTCATGTACAAACTGTCAGGTTTAAGAGGTCCAGAGTTTCATCAGGTATATTATGATGATCATGTATTGTGTGTGTGTGTGTGTGTGTGTGTGTGTGTATTGTGTGTATGTGCGCGTGTGTTTGCATATGCTTGTTTGTGCATTACAACTTTTCCGATTTCCTCATATACAATTATATAATACTCTATCTTGATACTGTGTTTGGACTGCGTTCCCTGTTGACAAGGTCATGGTTTAAGGAATTCGTGCTTGTTAGGTTAAAGATTCTAATTTGAACACCTGAAGTGGTGATGTCCCTTTGGTATAGCCGTTAGCACGGCTAAATGATTTATAGACATGAGGTTCAATTACTGTAGGCGATGCTATACTTTTTTCCAGTCTTTTATTGACATACATGTGTGTGTGTGTGTATGTGTGTGTTTGTGTGTGTGTGTACTATGTGAGTGTATGTATACTCAAATATTGGCCAACATAATATAGTGAGGCGAATGAAGTTTTAATATACATATAGGCGCAGGAGTGGCTGTGTGATAAGTAGCTTGCTTACCAACCACATGGTTCCAGGTTCAGTCCCACTGCGTGGCACCTTGGGCAAGTGTCTTCTACTATAGTCTCGGGCCGACCAAAGCCTTGTGAGTGGATTTGGTAGACGGAAACTGAAAGAAGCCCGCCGTATATGTATATATATATATATGTATGTGTCTGTATATGTTCGTGTGTCTGTGTTTGTCCCCCCAACATCGCTTGACAACCGATGCTGGTGTGTTTACGTCCCCGTAACTTAGCGGTTCGGCAGAAGAGACCAATAGAATAAGTACTAGGCTTACAAAGAATAAGTCTCGGGTCGATTTGCTCCACTGAAGGCGGTGCTCCAGCATGGCCGCAGTCAAATGACTGAAACAAATAAAAGAAAAAAAAAGAATAAGGAGACTGTGGCTCATATGTAATTATGGTCATATTATGTTGGGTTATAATAAAACAATTTAACATTATTCTGAAGTTTTGTTGCGTCTAGGGAGGTCATTATGCCAATATTATTAACACACGCACTGATTCAATTCCACTCCTTTATTGTTAGTCAATCGGTTAACGCACGAATTCACATAAAGAATTTAGCAAACCAGATACAAAAACGAAATTAATTTGAAGAATCACTCAATACTTTTTGTAGTGTACATCTTTATTATAATTTTGCAAGAAGTGGACTGACAACGACTGCTATTCTTCGTCGGATTGTCGTATATCTGAGTTCCTCCTGACTTTACATAATCTCTGATAAGTTGTTTTTTTGGGTTAGGGGGAGCTATGTGGAATTAGGTTTGGTGTAGGAACGTCAGGGAAGTAGATGTATAGGTTAGGTAACAGAGGGCAGGAAACACGTGTATTTGTAGAATGGGCGCTGATAGAAAAATATTATGGAAAATTTTATTGTTTGAAGTTGGAGTTGTGTTATTGTTCAGAGCTCAGTAAAACGAGAAAAAACTTTGCATTCTTTTAAATTTGTAGTTGCTACTGTTGTCGTTGTCATTATTATTGTTATTGGTGTTCTTTTGTCCAGTAACATTTCTTTTGTCTTTCGTGAGAATTCTCTTGGGAACTTTATGGCCAGATTCATCCGGTGTTTTTGTTTTTATATTTACTTAGTTTTGCTTTTTGTTCTTGTTTTGAGAAACAAAAACTGAGAACAAGGCTTCAAGCCACTTTTTCCTGGTCGAGTTTTATACATTATTTTCTAAACCTGAGAGTAGAGGTGGCATTCTCACAGCACCTTCTTTTGGCCAAGTACTATCGCCCTATTTTTCTTCAACGCTCCTCTGGATTTTTCCACTGTCACCAGGTAGGCGATACCACCCACTTTAGCATTTTCCTTATTCGACTAACCCCACAAGGCATAGTGGTTTTTGTTTTTAGATATAAACACTCAATATTAACAATATTCTTCATTTAGCAGGTTAAAGTAACATAACCTTTATCTCCTTTTCCCTTAGTATGTTGTTCGCGTTTCTTTCTCGCTTCTTTTCTTGTTTGTTTTTTCTCGCTTTTCCTCGCAGAGCAGCCATTTTCTCTGAGCCTGAACTTTTATCTGGTCGTTCACAGTACGCTATAGAAGCTCTGCCGGTTACTGTACTGTTCGAGCATTTAACTTCAAGTAACTCACGTATAACTCCTGTATTCTTTAAATAATACTTATTTCACGCATTCGGTGGACTCTCAGGATTAGAAAACAGTGTATAAAAATCGACCAGAGAAAAAGTGGCTTGAAGTCTTTTTTTTTTAACACTTAATTTTTTTAACACTTAGTTTTTTAACACTTAGTTCCTCAATTTTATGTTTGTTGCGTTTTGTACCTTCTTTATGTTTTGTGATGTCCTATAAAAACTCTTTGTATAGCCCTTTTTGGGTAATAAAGAAATTGGTATTCCGTCTGTCTTTACATTCTGAGTTCAAATTCCGCCAAGGTCGACTTTGCTTTTCCTCCTTTTGGGGTCGATAAACTAAGTACCAGTTGCGTACTGTGGTCGATCTAATTGACTGCCCTCTCCCCAAAAGTTTCGGGCCTCGTGCCTAGAGTAGAAAAGAATATATTTAATCTTTCTCTTAAATAGCGAGATGGCAGTATTGTTAGCACGCCGGGCAAAATACTTAGCAGTATTATGTCTGTCTTTTATGTTCTGAGTTCAAATTTCACCGATGTCGACTTTACCTCTTGGGGGGGTCGATAAAATAAGTACCAGTTGAGCTCTGAAGTTGATGTAATCAGCTTAACCTCTCCCCGAAATTGCTGGCCTTGTGCCAAAAATTGAACCTAATGTATCTATTCTTTCTCATTATTTGTGTGATAAAAAAAAGTTACCTTCTCGAATCATGCCGACTCACAAGAGTTGGTTTCCTGGTTTCCTGGCGTACATATTCCGCACCTGGACAGAACGCGGGTCTTTTGCAGGGTTACTCACTTTTGTCAGTTGAATGGACTGGAGCAACGTAAAATGAAATGTTTTGCTCAAGAACACAACGCGTCGTCTGGCCCAGGAAATGAAACCACAGTCTTACGATCATGAGTCCAGTACCCATAACCACTAAACCACGCGCCTTGTATGATAAGTATTGTTCTTAATGCAATCAATAGATTTTACATGCCCAGGAAAATAATGCTCTTCATGCATTATAAGTAATTCAATAAATAATATTTCAATTATAAGTTCAAACCTTCTGGCAGACGAGCAGATTTTTAATGATAACACTGAATATTATAACGAGACCTTTGCTGGGAGTGGCGAGAGAAAAAATGGTATTTTACGGAGGTTACTGCAAAGTATATTGTTATTCATAGGAAGATAACAATTTAATGAACAACAAGTGTTTAATTAAAACAGTTATTAGTAAACTAAGTAATACGGTTGGCGTAGGAGAAAGTCCCTATAGAAAGAACTTATCCAATGACTCACCTGCCCAACGCGGATATAAGAAAAAAACATCTGTTAATGTTAAAAATAGTTTGTACTTAGAACGGATTGACCCACTGACTGATTACTCTTTTTCGTCTGACAGTCGTGTGGTTCTACCATATGAGGAAAAGAATAACCCAAATTCCACTGTCTATAGTGATGTAAGTAGGATCCCGGATGCCCCGAGAATTAACACTCTAATAATAAATGTACGAGTATACGAATCAATGACACCCGAATAAATGGTGTGACGTGTGATAATCGGTCATTGGAAGAATATGAATGTGATGAAACCACCAAAGAAGCACGGGCTTCTAGAGGACAGTCTAACTGAGATAGGAGGAGCAGATCTAATTCTAAAATAGATAAAACAAAGAAAAGAAATAGGAAAATGAATATCACCTAGCATTGTCCATTCTTCTATCAGCCGGTGAAAAATTGCATTCTAAAGGTCTACGAAATTCTTTGTAGAAATTTTCCGTTGCAACGTGGAAACAAAAAATACGCTTAAACTTTCGTATTCCATCATTGCGAATTTAGCAGTTACTGAAGCAACTTCAAATAGAGTGAAACTGAACAAACTGGATATTAATAACTGTCATCTTCTTGAGTTTACTATAGATGTAAAAATTCTTATCCACTACCAGTCTGCATGGTTTGTATTGTCCTAAATATTTAAACTACCCTTATTAAAGCTATCTCCCTTGGTTGTCGTCTACTGATTCAACTGAAAGTATCCAAGTAATAAGTAGACAAAAACTCCTAGAATGGGTTTTAGGGAGTTTTTGTCAACTCATTACTTTGATAATTTCGTTTGATGAAAGAGTTTTTCAACTTAATGCATTACATATCCAACACCTTATAATCATATATATATATGAAGATGAAGGAAGTCAAAGAACATGAAGCCACAAGCTAGCAAGCAAACAGAGGATGGGCATAGGTCCAAGGTAAGCGCAAAATCAAAAAGAAGCAGAACTTGCGAAAACAAAGGCTCTGAGAAAAGAAACCCCAGTCTGTAAGTTCTATTCAATGGGTACCTGCTGGCATGGAGACATTGGGATATGCTGTAGATTTACTCATCCCAAGTTCCATGTGAACAGTACTTGTTTCGCTCACCCCAAGGCCAGGGAGAAATGTCTCCGAAGAGACAAACAATTCTATCAGGATCAACAAGGGAACATGACAATGTCACAATACACGATGCCTCCAACTGGGAAATATGTGGATGGTTCACGTACTGCTCCTAAGAAGTGGACACGTTGGGGACTGCGGCTGCTGCACAACGGTCTTTCTTGGAAATGATGCAGAGAACTGTAAGGCTTCATCATATTGAGTTTGAGATACACGTACCAACACTGAAGACTACGGCAATCAACAAAAGAGCTAGGGTGGCTACCTCTGACGCTTTTAAAATGTCATACCAGTAGCCACTACAGACACCCTACATGTCACACCAATATTCCTACTGAATGTCAGAAACCTTGTAACATCGCACCAATGCAAAACCCGATACATGACAGACTTAGTTACATGTAATCAAACAATGTGCACGACCCAAATAGGAATACATCTGAACACTGACATGTGAGATGCTGAGATACACAAACCAAAACGTGTTGTATTTTGAACTGAGAGGAGAGAAAAACTCATGGGGGGTTGTAATGTATATCCGGGAAGATGTTGCGCCTGTACTTCTGCTGTTACACTCAAATTCGGTCTGTGACACTCTAATAGTACACATGAAACAGATCAAAACGGCAATATGTACTACATATCGTCCACTAGATCATGGGGACTCATTCGATAACGGAAGGAATATTAACCAACCTAGATGTCAGCCTTCACATTTCTAGGAGACTTCAACCCTCCTAATGTCGAATGGCATGAGGGCCGTCTTCTCTCAGGTATGTCACTAAATGAAGAAAGGCAAGCAGACTCTCTGCTTGACCTCACAAACACGCTCTTTATGAAGGGTAAAAATGTTCTAGAACTCTGCTTCACAAATAACACAGCACTCATCTATAATGTTAAGGTGACACCGACTATTTTCTCGGACCATAAGTTAACATACTACCAATGTATGGTCCACAGGAAGCTACAGACATGCAAGCTACTTAAAGCACCCACCACCTCTCCTGCCTGAACTTCCATAAAGCTAATTGGAAGGGTATTCAGAAAGAGGTCAAGGAACAAAACTGGTGTACGAGTCTCTCTATGCAAGGTATTAACATAAAGCTACACTTTATGATAATCATGCATGACATATGCAGTAAGTTTGCTCTAGAGAGAATGTCAAACTGACATAAAAACATGATATATATATATATATATATATATATATATATATATATATATATATATATATAAAAATAAGGATAAGATCGATATTTAAAATATTGATCCTATCAAGTGGTCAGCATAGGAATAAAAACCATCAAAGGTAATAATTATTTAAAATTATAATACAGGGTATCAAGAGATACCACCACGCTGAAAAAATAGCAGTCAAATCCTGACTCTAAAACCACAATAAATGTCCGCATGGCACGAGTAGCGAAGACGAAGTGGTTTATTTGGTCTTCGTCTTCGCTACTCGTGCCATGCGGACATTTATTGTGGTTTTAGAGTCAGGATTTGACTGCTATTTTTTCAGCGTGGTGGTATCTCTTGATACCCTGTATTATAATTTTAAATATATATATATATATATATATATATATATATATATATATATATATATATATATATATATATATATATATATATATATATATATATATATATATATATATATATACATATACATATATCTGGTTCAAATGTACAGAAAACAAGACAAAGACAGGTGAGGGAACAAAAGGTAGGTGTATTAGTTCCATGTTTGGGAAGAATGGAAAAGTCTTTGACGCTTCGAGCCTACGATCTTCGACAGAAAATGATGAAAGGAAAAAATGAGGATATAAGGAGAGAAAAATAAAACGGAGAGAGAAAAAGCAAGGAGAGAGAAAAAACGGGGAGAGAGAAAAATATCACTGTTTTGTTGTCATTGCTTTTGGTTATGTTTTTTTTAAAAATATTTTTCCTGAAAAAGCCACTTAGGTGTTGTGTATAGTATACTTTTACCTAGTGATTCTATAAATTTGATCTGCTTTCTTCTCAAAGAACACAGTATATTGTTGCAGCTGGCTAAAATATCAATAATTATAATTAGCTTCTTTGAGGTTTATCATTCACTTTATGCAACTCAGATGAAAGACATTCCTGAGATTATCTTTTGAAGAACTGATAAACGTTCGACCACAAAAGTTAATTGGAACTTCTCTGTGGTCAACGATGCTTGATTAGTGTTTCTCTGTCTAGCAACAATCTTTTCTAGTAGTTATTCATTTGTTGTTTTCGCATGAGATGTTGTGGTTGTTACAAACTTGGAGTAGATGAAGTCATGTCACCGATGAGGTGGCAAATGGCGACAAAGTTGGGTGACAAACCAACTGATTGACTGATCGATCAAACAACTGGTCAAGCAATCGATTAGTTAATTAATTAATTAACTAGTTGACTAATAATAATGAACAGAAGCGAAATATAACCAACGTGCTTGATTCTATTGGTAAAATGACCCACACAGATTTATCAAACGACAGATAACTCTTTTGGCACAAGGCCAGCACTTGTTAGGGAAGGATGAAATCGATTACTTCGAGCCCATGGCTCAACCGGCACTTATTTTATTGACCCCAAAAATATGAAAAGCAAAGTCGATCACGGTGTAATTTGATCGTAAAGTCGGAAGAAATGCCACTAAGCACTTTATCCGGCCTGCTAATGATTTTCCCAGTGTGAGATTCATAAACGATAGCTGATAAAAGTCGTAATAGTCAAAGATTACAGGACAACTGTAATCACACACGTGTGCGCGCACGCACACACACACACACACACACACACAGATAAATAAACCATAAAAAGTCAGTAAGTATGAGAGGTGAGTATATTTAACCACTAGTCATCCTTAGGATTACGGCCGTTTCGCAGCCTTCATCAAGTAATAATAATTTTAGTTTTTAATAATTTTATATCTTGGCACTAATATACAATTGTATATTTACAAATCAATACAGATAAAGAAAGCAAGCTCATCAGACCACCAGAGCATCATGGTTACACCAATGTTTCAATTCTCTTTCTATGCATGTATGTATGTATGTATGTATGTATGTATGTATGTGCCTCTTCTATTTTTTTAGTTATTATAAATCTTCCACTGAGGAGGGAGCCAGTTTCCAACAAAGATACAAATTCATATTTGGAACTTGAGAAAAGTCTTGCATATTTTTACTGTTCCACTCACAGGTTGCACTTGTAATGTACGAATTAGCTGGTCGAATTCTCTTTCTGAAAATTCTAGTTTATCCAGATTCTCCTTTAAGCATTTATTAACAAAACCTAGTGCACCAATTATTATTGGTATGAATATGAATTCTGTGGAGGCGCAATGACCCAGTGGTTAGGGCAGCGGACTCGAGGTCGTAGGATTGCGGTTTCGATTCCCAGACCGGGCATTGTGAGTGTTTATTGAGCGAAAACACCTAAAGCTCTACGAGGCTCCGGCAGGGGATGGTGGCGAACCCTGCTGTACTCTTTCACTACAACTTTCTCTCACTCTTTCTTCCTGTTTCTGTTGCGCCTGTATTTCAAAGGGCCAGCCTTGTCACACTCCGTGTCACGCCGAATCTCCCACGTGTCTGTGGAGAGCTCAGCCACTTGCACATTAATTTCACGAGCGGGCTGTTCCGTTGATCGGATCAACTGGAACCCTCGTTGTCGTAACCGACGGAGTGAATATGAATTCATAGTCTGGATATAGAAGCTGGAGGTTTCGAAGCAGTTGTTCATAGATATCCTCTTTTTCTTTAATTTCCAAAGTGATATTTATATCTGCAGGGTAGCTGACTGCTATGATGTTACACACCTTTTCCCCTCTGTCCCAAACAACAATATCCGGCCTGTTAAGTTTACATTTGACAGAAGTTTTGATGGGAATATTCCACCAGTATTACTTGAGTTGGTTTTTATAAATGTATTCCATAACAGAAGGATTTTCTAAGTTTATTACAGGACAGTTTATGTATGTATGTATGTATGTATGTATGTATGTATGTATGTATGTATGTATGTATGTGTAAATATATACTTGTATGTGTAAGAATAGGCATGTGTTTAATCGCTTTTCCATGAAGGATTGTGTTGGAAACTAGATTTCTTCATAGCATAAGATTTATTCCATGATTTGAAGTATAAGTGTTTACGTCTATTCATGTAAGTATGAGAACATCCAGAAATATGTACACACATGTGACTGATGGTAGACAAACAAAGGATCTGGGCACATGTGTGTTGCTGTATATACACGTGAATAAGTATGATCACATGAATTTAGGTGTGCGTTTCCACCTTTTCTCGCGCTGTCTTTCTCTCTCTCTCTCTCTCTCTCTATCTATCTATCTATCTCTCTATCTCCCTCCCCACGCATATTCTTACATTATATAATTGTTGTCCTATGGTAATTTCAGCACAATGCCATGATACTTGCACACATACACACGCGCAAGTCACACTCACACATACACGTGTGCGGGCAGGCGTGTGTGTACATACATACATACATACATACATACATACATACATACATACATACATACGTACGTACGTATGTACATACATACATACATACATTCATATATACATGCATACGTACACACACACACACACATATATATATACTGTATCTCTATCTATCTATCTATCTATCTATCTATCTATCTATCTATCTATCCATGTTTGTTTTTATGTTCAGTTATAATAAAACAATTTCACATTACATTTCTATATTTAAGAGATGAGGAAGTATGTACATTATTTACATTATTTACATTTGACGGATATTTGTCCTCATCTTGTTGTCTGATATACCCTCCAGCCTTCATCAGGTGTCTTGGGGAAATTTCGAACCTGAGGTATTTTTTTATGTTGTTGTTATTATTATTATTATTATTATTATTATTATTATTCAGGTCACTGTATGGAATCGAACTCGGAATCTTGGGATTAGTAGCTAGAAGAGTAGCGGAAAGGGCAGGACATGCCCTCGTCCGTGAGAGGATTCGTTACAACCGTTGTAAAAAATCACCAACTAAATAACGAAATCAAAGAGAGGTTATCTTCATTAATTAGAAAAATAACCATAGATGATGATAGAAAGAGAATCCAACAAGATCTGGAAAAGTCGTACATGAAAGAATTTGAAATGGTGAAGACACGCCAGATTAAGAAGTTTATGAAACTCAAAATCAGAGAATGAAGACTGAAGTCCGTCATCCACCCGTTCGAAATTTCCCCAAAACACCTGATGAAGGCTGGAGGGTATATCAGCCGAAACGTTGTGTTAACAACAAACAAGATGACAAATATCCGTCAAATGTAAATAATGTAAATAATTTCACATTAATTTGATGGGTTACTGTATACTTTTGTGGAGTACAAATCTATCATTCTTAAGCAAGAATATTGTTGACAATGACTTCGAAGTTTTGGTCAGCTAAGCTATCGTTTGACACTCAGACAATAGTTTAGCTGACCGAAACTTCCAAGTCACTGTCAATAACATTCTTGTTTGAGAACAATATGTGTATATACGCGCACGCGCGCACACACACATATATACATATATATGTATATATATATGCGTATATATATGTATATATATATTTATATATATATATATGTCTATGCACATATGTACATACAGGGTGTCCCAAAAAGATGTACTCACTCTTTGACAGACGGTTACTAATGTATTGTTTTTTTTGTGATGTACGGGCTTACCTCGATGCAACAAATCCAAATAAATAGATTGGGAGGAGAGGTAGCGTTGAATTTCCTATACGTTCTCCAGACCTCACGCCAATGGATTTTTTTTTTTTATGGAGACATCTCAAAGATAAGGTTTACGCTGCAAAACCAGTGACGATTGAAGATTTGAAAAATGAAATTCCAAATAAAATGCTTGGCAATGTTGTCGAATCCATTGTTGGACGTTATCAGCTTTGTTTGGAAAATGAAGGAAGGCAGTTGGAACATTTGCGAACACGCAGGAATGAGAGAGAACATTAAATAATTCTAAATGACAATAATAATCGTTTCCACAACAATTTATTTTCCTGAATTTAATTTAACTTTTTAGGATTGTATGTATATCAATAAACATCTACTTGAACAAAAAAGTGCATGAGTACTGGGAAGTCAAAGAGTGAGTACATCTTTTTGGGACAACCTGTATATACATATATGTATGTGTGTGTGTATGTGTGTGTGTGTGTGTGTGTGTGTGTGTGTGTGTGTGTGTGTGTGTGTGTGTGTGTGTGTGTATAGATAGATAAATAGATAGATAGACACACGCGTGCGCACACACATATTAAAGTTGCTTGGCCAAGTGGTTTTACTAACGTTAAGTTCGAAGCTTCAACACTCTGATAAGACGACGTATTGTGCTCTTGAACAAAGCACTCCTTCATTTTACGCTACTCTAATCAACTCAGTAGAAAGTAGGTAGCTGGTATGGTGCAGCCAACTCCCCCTCCAAGTGTCATATTCTGGGTGTTCCGCTCGTTAAAGGATGGGGTCACCTAAGGGGTAAAAACGGTGACTGTTTGCTCGCGACACCTAAAACAACAAGCGGATGATGGTATATGTGATCTCGTCGGACTTGATTTGATTATGAGTGACAGTTGTAGTTTTTATATCTTCGGACGCCGACGAAGGGAAATAACCCTGAAATCCGGATACGTTCGTGCTGCAGATCGAGGTGAGAGGGATAACTTCCCTTGGCAAACAGGACACAGTCGTGTGTCGATAAGCCAGCTGGAGGAGATGTCCTCCTGGGGCTAAAAGCAACAGTAACATCCACCCCTAGGGGTCAGCCACACTTAAGTGGCAATATACTACACTTTATCGTGCAGTTACTGTTAATACTTCATTTAGAGAATTAACATTGCTTATATATATATATATATATATATACTATATATATATAAGCCCCTATATATATATATATATATATATATATATATACTATATATATAAGCCTATATATATATATATATATATATTGTATCTTTAGAGTTAATTTAATTCCCATTTTAGCATAAGCGGTGCTAGTCAGCATCGTCCGTCAATTTTGTGACCTCTATTAGGTTGTGACCTCTATTAGCCTTTAGGTTCTAATTGCTAATAAGCCACGCTTTTAATTTGTTACACACACACAAACATGTATATATACGTATGTGCGTCTGTGTGTGTGTGTGTGTGTGTGTGTGTGTGTGTATTCTTTTATTCTTTTGTTTCAGTCATTTGACTGTGGCCATGCTGGAGCACCACCTTGAAGGGTTTTAGTCGAACAAATCGACCCCGACATCTATTTCGTAAGCCTAGTATTTATTCTATCTGTCTCTTTTGCCGAACCACTAATATGTATATATATATATATATATATATATATATATATATATATATATATATATATATATATATATATATATATATATATATATATATATATATATATATATATATATATTTCACAGCGTTCGAGACATACACACTTCACGTCTGGCTGTACAGCCTTTTTGTTTGTTTATTTCACCGTTTCGTTTTCCTGTCTTGTTTTCCGTCCGCCACTACCCTCCACGAAAACAATTTAATTTGTGTTCGTGGGAAGAACCATTTTAACGATGCGTACTGCCTTAATTCTTCGAAACGCCGGAGTTTTAATGGTGGCAGCTGATGAAGGGGATGTTTCTATGTGGCCTGCTTGTTTGTTGCACCTCGTTTACCATTTTTGTCCTTGTTCTTTTGCCACGTCATGTACCCAGTTATGTATCTATATGTACATGTGGATGAACGTATATACATACATGTACATATATATGCATATACTCATATATTGTTTATATATATATGTATGTATGTATGTATATGTATGTATGTATGTATGTATGTATGTATGTATGTATGTATGTATGTATGCTTCTATTATTTCAATTTTTAAAAAATCTTTTTTTCATCTTTTTACTTGTTTCAGTTATTGGATTGAAGCTATGCTGGTAAACTCCATGAAGTGTTTTTAATCGAACAAATCGACTCCAGAACTTATTTTTTGAAGTACTTATTCAATCCTACTTTTTAAAAGTATTTATTCAATCGGTCTTTTTTGCCGAACCGCTACTCTACGGGAACCAAAATCGGTTGTCAAGCGGCGTGGGAGAACAAGCGCAAGGAAATGCAGGCAAGTGCTCGCACGGAGCTATAGTAGATGACATTTGCTCAAGACATTTGACTAAATAGCCACCTAAAGAATAAAACCGATAAGCAAAAGTACAGTACATACTATCAAATCACATTCAATGGCGAGTAACAACTCTGGGTCTTCATTACATAATGTATACGCATATGCATCCACACACACATATCGAGCGCTCACTCCACACACTCACACACACACAACACTCTCTCCTCTTCACCCTCTCCTCTTCTCTCTTCTATTCTCTCTCTTTCTCTCTGTCTCTCTCTCTATATATCTCTCTCTC
>NC_142931.1:41832859-41835359 GCF_046866305.1 Octopus bimaculoides | reverse complement strand
AACATAAAATGGAAAGATATTTGAAGCTCAATAGATTTGAATGAAATTCGTCAACGACAGAATCAGATGGCGAAAATGGCAGAGAACATTCATTGATTTCCACCGCACTCTCCAATGTTATTACAGATGCTAACAAACCACATATTCGGGTAAATAATATAACACTGCAAATTTTTAAAATCACGTTGCACATTGTATGAGTAGATGAGTTACTGAACTTATCTGAAGCCATTTTTGTAAAGCCTTATAATATAACCTTTACCAAACATCTATTTGCTCTGAGAAAAGATCAAAGTAAATTTAAAAATCAGTGTGTGTCAGCACTGCAACTTCTTGCACGAGATTGCTCTGCTTTTGTAATTGTGGCAGTCGAAGAACCTGCTTCTCAGGCAACTCTCTATGCATTCACTTATTCCTGCCAGCTCGTGAGAGCGTCTGTTCAAATCATACAAGTTCTTAACCCAGCTATCACAGATAAAATGCATACAACACTGCTGGATTTGACACAACTTTTGAAGATAAGGTCTTTGTAATGATTATTTGGTAAATTTCTTCATTTGTAACTGTAGTAACGTTGATAAATGAAAGAACTACATACGTCGCTGACAACGTCCACCAATAATAACTAGCGTGGGTTGCTTATGAGGGACAATAAAAAAGCGGGTTCAGTTTTAAAAGAACTAACACTGATGTCATTGTTACGCAACTTATAGGAGCATTATATATATAAACTGACCAAAACTAGTTTAGGACAACAAGCGACTACAGCACTTGATTATTACATTTGATTATTTCAGCACGATACGACAGTAACATTATATGATAAATCAGGGTTATTCTTTGTATAAGTTATAAGTTATAGCCATTCATCTGATAAACTTACAGCCTGTTATACGTATTTTAAAAAGATATGCTCAAGTGTACACTAACATACAAAAATCATACATACAAATGCGTTCGCTTGAATACTCATAAATTCCTGAAATTTAACCAAATCTGAAAATTATCTGCAAAAAACGCCAAATATTTACAATATGAGAAAATTGTTAATGAAGAGCATTATCGTAATGGTTTAATTTGGGATTTGCTTTATTTCTATATTTACATTGTTTCTTTTACTTTGTTTCCTTGTCTGGAATCAGTTTTCTGGTAAAATTCAAACTACATAAGGAATATGTGTGTGTACGTGGTGGGGGGGGGGGGAGTGTGTGCATAATCAGATATCAAAGATTCGTGACATTTACAAACAATTGTTAATTTGATACATCTTTCTATCTATCTATCTTTCTTTCTTTTTCTCTTTCTTTCTTTCTTTCTTTCTTTCTTTCTTTCTTTCTTTCTTTCGCTCTCCTCTTCATTTAATTATTCTGAAAGCATGATAGGAACAGATGGGTTTGAAAAGATATATTATGATTTAAACATGTGTGAATGTAAACATTAACAAGGCCGTCGAGAAAGTGAATAAAAATATACTAGCACACACATGTTTTCATTTTTCAACATTCCTCTCTCACTTTCCACCCACAATTTTATAAATAAGGCAGAACTTGTAAGCCATTTTAGCAAAAGAGCGCTGAAAAGTTTTATTGGTTACTGTAATGAGAAGAATTATCATTGGTCGGTGGAATATGCGATTCTAATTTAATCTGGGCTCTCATTGAAAGACTAAAGGTGAAGGATAAATAAACTGAAATAATTTTAGGAAATATGTTTGTTTACTTTGGCCAGAGCAGCGGAAGTAGAATACATACAATGGCATATTACATGATTCAAGGGAATTTACTTGAGTGTTGTTAGATTTGTGAAATAAACAACTTTTATGTTAACTAATTTAAATATGTAAGCACATACTTGACATTATTTCGCAATATTTTTCCGTGTAAAAGAGAATTTTATTTACCTGGATGTTAGTCTATAGTATAAACAAAATATACAATAAATTCGTTAACGCCCCGGTTTATACACACATGTGTTATAGATACATATATATATATACACTAGGTGAAATAGACATCAGAGATGCTTTGCCTCACACAGGAACTGCAGGAGCTATTCAGAAGTTTTCTAAGCTCTTCTAAATCTATCGCAACGTTGGAAACTCTTCTGTATCGTCTGAAAGTATCTCAGGGTCAGAGACATTTCGCCCCTTAGCCTGTACACTTCGCTTGAGTGGGGCAGCGAGTAGTGAATTTGTCTTCGCTTGCATAAGGGTTCCACTTGCGGTCTCTTACTAATCAAAGCTATCTTGAACTGGTTTCACCTACAATGCTTATCTCTTTGGTGGTTTCTTTTCAGATGTTTCAGTTCTAGACCAGTTTCCTGCTGGAAATATGCGCAATGACTTCGCTGAAAAGCCTCGGCGGCTGACTTCAGTACGGAATGAGACCGCATGTCATCTTTTGAAAAGGGCCTTGTCAATCAAAACTTCATATTTGCTTTTCTTTAGTTGGTGACAAACATCAAATCTGTACTCTCTATAAGTTCGACCACGATGATTGTT